>NC_048569.1:78954613-79024613 GCF_013265735.2 Oncorhynchus mykiss | reverse complement strand
CCATACTCTTTCTGTTTCTCTCTCCCTGACCCCTTTACCGTCTAGCCTGTTTCTCTCTCCTTGACCCCTTTACCGTCTAGCCTGTTTCTCTCTCCCTGACCCCTTTACCGTCTAGCCTGTTTCTCTCTCCCTGACCCCTTTACCGTCTAGCCTGTTTCTCTCTCCCTGACCCCTTTACCGTCTAGCCTGTTTCTCTCTCCCTGACCCCTTTACCGTCTAGCCTATTTCTCTCTCCCTGACCCCTTTACCGTCTAGCCTGTTTCTCTCTCCCTGACCCCTTTACCGTCTAGCCTGTTTCTCTCTCCCTGACCCCTTTACCGTCTAGCCTGTTTCTCTCTCCCTGACCCCTTTACCGTCTAGCCTGTTTCTCTCTCCTTGACCCCTTTACCGTCTAGCCTGTTCCTCTCTCCCTGACCCCTTTACCGTCTAGCCTGTTTCTCTCTCCCTGACCCCTTTACCGTCTAGCCTGTTCCTCTCTCCCTGACCCCTTTACCGTCTAGCCTGTTTCTCTCTCCCTGACCCCTTTACCGTCTAGCCTGTTTCTCTCACCCTGACCCCTTTACCGTCTAGCCTGTTTCTCTCTCCCTGACCCCTTTACCGTCTAGCCTGTTCCTCTCTCCCTGACCCCTTTACCGTCTAGCCTGTTTCTCTCTCCCTGACCCCTTTACCGTCTAGCCTGTTTCTCTCTCCTTGACCCCTTTACCGTCTAGCCTGTTTCTCTCTCCCTGACCCCTTTACCGTCTAGCCTGTTTCTCTCTCCTTGATCCCTTTACCGTCTAGCCTGTTTCTCTCTCCCTGACCCCTTTACCGTCTAGCCTGTTTCTCTCTCCTTGACCCCTTTACCGTCTAGCCTGTTTCTCTCTCCCTGACCCCTTTACCGTCTAGCCTGTTTCTCTCTCCTTGACCCCTTTACCGTCTAGCCTGTTCCTCTCTCCCTGACCCCTTTACCGTCTAGCCTGTTTCTCTCTCCCTGACCCCTTTACCGTCTAGCCTGTTTCTCTCTCCTTGACCCCTTTACCGTCTAGCCTGTTTCTCTCTCCCTGACCCCTTTACCGTCTAGCCTGTTTCTCTCTCCTTGACCCCTTTACCGTCTAGCCTGTTTCTCTCTCCCTGACCCCTTTACCGTCTAGCCTGTTCCTCTCTCCTTGACCCCTTTACCGTCTAGCCTGTTTCTCTCTCCCTGACCCCTTTACCATCTAGCCTGTTTCTCTCTCCCTGACCCCTTTACCGTCTAGCCTGTTTCTCTCTCCTTGACCCCTTTACTGTCTAGCCTGTTCCTCTCTCCCTGACCCCTTTACTGTCTAGCCTGTTTCTCTCTCCCTGACCCCTTTACCGTCTAGCCTGTTTCTCTCTCCCTGACCCCTTTACCGTCTAGCCTGTTTCTCTCTCCCTGACCCCTTTACCGTCTAGCCTGTTTCTCTCTCCCTGACCCCTTTACCGTCTAGCCTGTTTCTCTCTCCTTGACCCCTTTACCGTCTAGCCTGTTTCTCTCTCCTTGACCCCTTTACCGTCTAGCCTGTTTCTCTCTCCTTGACCCTTTTACCGTCTAGCCTGTTTCTCTCTCCTTGACCCCTTTACCGTCTAGCCTGTTTCTCTCTCCTTGACCCCTTTACTGTCTAGCCTGTTTCTCTCTCCCTGACCCCTTTACCGTCTAGCCTGTTTCTCTCTCCCTGACCCCTTTACCGTCTAGCCTGTTTCTCTCTCCTTGACCCCTTTACCGTCTAGCCTGTTTCTCTCTCCCTGACCCCTTTACCGTCTAGCCTGTTTCTCTCTCCCTGACACCTTTACCGTCTAGCCTGTTTCTCTCTCCTTGACCCCTTTACTGTCTAGCCTGTTTCTCTCTCCCTGACCCCTTTACCGTCTAGCCTGTTTCGCTCTCCTTGACCCCTTTACCGTCTAGCCTGTTTCTCTCTCCTTGACCCCTTTACTGTCTAGCCTGTTTCTCTCTCCCTGACCCCTTTACCGTCTAGCCTGTTTCTCTCTCCCTGACCCCTTTACCGTCTAACCTGTTTCTCTCTCCTTGACCCCTTTACCGTCTAGCCTGTTTCTCTCTCCCTGACCCCTTTACCGTCTAGCCTGTTTCTCTCTCCCTGACCCCTTTACCGTCTAGCCTGTTTCTCTCTCCTTGACCCCTTTACCGTCTAGCCTGTTTCTCTCTCCCTGACCCCTTTACCGTCTAGCCTGTTTCTCTCTCCCTGACCCCTTTACCGTCTAGCCTGTTCCTCTCTCCCTGACCCCTTTACCGTCTAGCCTGTTTCTCTCTCCCTGACCCCTTTACCGTGTCTCTCTTTCTCTCTCTCTCTCTCTCTCTCTTTCTCTCTCGCTCTCTCTCTCTCTCTCTCTCTCTCTCTCTGTCTCTCTACTGTCTAGCCTCTCTCTATCTCCCCAACCCCTTCACTGTCTAGCCTCTTTCGCTCTGTCTCTCTCTCCCCCCAACTCCTTCACTGTCTAGCCTCTCTCTCTCTCTCTCTCTCTCTCTCTCCCCGGCCCCTCCACTGTCTAGCCTCTCCCTCTCTCCCCAACCCCTTCACTGTCTAGCCTCTCTCTCTCTCTCCTCAACCCCTTCACAGTCTAGCCTATCCCTCTCTCCCCAACCCCTTCACTGTCTAGCCTCTCTTTCTCTCTCTCCAACCCTTCACTGTCTAGCCTTTCTCTCTCTCTCCTCAACCCCTTCACTGTCTAGCCTCTCTCTCTCTCTCTCTCTCTCTCTCTCTCTCTCTCGCTCTCTCTCTCTCTCTCTTTCTCCTTCTCTGCCCGACCCATTCACTGTATTGCCTCTCTCTCTCTACCCCTTTCTCTCATTCCCTCTTTCTCTCTGCCTCTCTCTCACACCCTCTTTCTCTCTCTCCCCCTCTTTCTCTCTCACACACAGAAACCGAAAAAAGGCTGTACATTCTGGTGGCTTCCTCCTGACTGACTGGCTGACTGGTTGACTGACTTGCTGGGAAGGCATGTTGGACCCAGTCTGCTTGCTGATAACAATGACAATGGTGAGAGAGGTTGAGCGCACATCTTATTTAACAGCCTGTTAGGTAAAGCCTTCACTGCGTCACTCTGACAAATCACACACATTACTGCTAATGCACCCCGCTGACGTGAATATCAGTTACTGTGCATGTCACTGCAATCACACTCTATCGCCGACACTGCCGCATTCCATTTCTCCCAGAAACAAAACAGGTACCCACAGAACAGTCAGACAGAAAAACAAAAGCCCAGAGGGCTGCCACCATGTGTACCTCTGTGAGACAGAGATACCATGCTAACATTTGGCGCAGGCAGCTGAATTTACATAGGCAAGGAAAATTGACTTTGCATTCTGACACATTTGAAGAGCCCTCAGCCTTGTTTTTTTGACTAGCTGTGCGTGTGTGTGTGGTGTGTGTGTGTGTGTGTGTGTGTGTGTGTGTGTGTGTGTGATGCTTCTAGAAAAGCTCCTGTATTGCAGCTGATATCAAATCCTGTCTATACACTTCATACAGTAACTGACTGTGGTGAAGTCCCAAATGTCTCTCCATTACTCTCTATACAGTGCAATGTAGGCCCTGGTCAAAAGTAGTGCACTATATAAAGAATAGGGTGCCATTTGTGGCATACACTATGTATAAAGCTTTTTTTTGTAAAGCTTAACATATTACAATATTCTGAGTTAATGCTTCAGTTAGCATTTGGTCAGGTAGAAAGGTGTACTATTCTGTGGACCCCAGGAAGAGTAGGTGATGCTTTTGCAACAGCTAATGGGGATCCTAATAAAATACCAAATATATACAGTACCAGTCAAAAGTTGGGACACACCTACTAATTCAAGGGTTTTTCTGTATTTGTACTATTTTCTACATTGTAGAATAATAGTGAATATATCAAAACTATGAAATAACACATATGGAATCAGGTAGTAACCACAAAAATGTTAAACAAATCAAAATATATGGAATATTTTAGATTCTTCAAAGTAGCCACCATATGCCTTGATGACAGCTTTGCAAACTCTTGGCATTCTCTCAACCAGCTTCATGAGGTAGCCACCTGGAATGCATTTCAATTAACAGGTGTGCCTTATTAAAAGTTAATTTGTGGAATTTCTTTCCTTCTTAATGCATTTGAGCCAATAAGCTGTGTTGTGACAAGGTAGGGGTGGTTTACAGACAATAGCTCTATTTGGTAAAATACCAAAACCTTATTATCGTAAGAACAGCTCAAATACGTAAAGAAAAATGACAGTCCATCATAACTTTAAGACACGAAGGTAAGTCAATCCGGAAAATTCTGTCACGACTTCCACCGAAGTCGGCTCCTCTCCTTGTTCAGCCGACGTTCGGCAATCAACGCCACCGGCTAACTAGCCATCACCACTCCATTTTTCATATATCCATTTGTCTTGTCTTGTTTCCATACACACCTAGTTTTCATTTCCTCAATCAATCTACTTGTATTTAACCCTCTGTTTCCCCATCATGTTTTGTGTAATTGTTTCATGTGATGTGGTGTTAGTTTACGTGCTTTACTTTTATGTTCCGTTTTTTGAGCGTGTTTGATTTATGTAGTGCTCTCGTTTTTGGAACTATAATAAAAGTGTGCCTGTTCATTATACTCTGCTCTCCTGCACCTGACTTCGCCTCCAATACACCATTGACAATTTCATTATTGACAATTGACACCATTGACAACCTGGACCCCTACAAATCAGCCGGGCTAGACAATCTGGACCCTTTCTTTCTAAAATTATCTGCCGAAATTGTTGCCACCCCTATTACTAGCCTGTTCAACCTCTCTTTCTGAGATTCCCAAAGATTGGAAAGCAGCTGCGGTCATCCCCCTCTTCAAAGGGGGGGGGGCACTCTTGACCCAAACTGCTACAGACCTATATCTATCCTACCATGCCTTTCTAAGGTCTTCGAAAGCCAAGTCAACAAACAGATTACCGACCATTTCGAATCTCACCATACCTTCTCTGCTATGCAATCTGGTTTCAGAGCTGGTCATGGGTGCACCTCAGCCACGCTCAAGGTCATAAATGATATCTTAACCGCCATCGATAAGAAACATTACTGTGCAGCCGTATTCATTGATCTGGCCAAGGCTTTTGACTCTGTCAATCACCACATCCTCATTGGCAGCCTCGACAGCCTTGGTTTCTCAAATGATTGCCTCGCCTGGTTCACCAACTACTTCTCTGATAGAGTTCAGTGTGTCAAATCGGAGGGTCTGCTGTCCGGACCTCTGGCAGTCTCTATGGGGGTGCCACAGGGTTCAATTCTTGGACCGACTCTCTTCTCTGTATACATCAATGAGGTCGCTCTTGCTACTGGTGAGTCTCTGATCCACCTCTACGCAGACGACACCATTCTGTATACTTCTGGCCCTTCTTTGGACACTGTGTTAACTACCCTCCAGGCAAGCTTCAATGCCATACAACTCTCCTTCCGTGGCCTCCAATTGCTCTTAAATACAAGTAAAACTAAATGCATGCTCTTCAACCGATCGCTACCTGCACCTGCCCGCCTGTCCAACATCACTACTCTGGACGGCTCTGACTTAGAATATGTGGACAACTACAAATACTTAGGTGTCTGGTTAGACTGTAAACTCTCCTTCCAGACCCATATCAAACATCTCCAATCCAAAGTTAAATCTAGAATTGGCTTCCTATTTCGCAACAAAGCATCCTTCACTCATGCTGCCAAACATACCCTTGTAAAACTGACCATCCTACCAATCCTCGACTTTGGCGATGTCATTTACAAAATAGCCTCCAATACCCTACTCAACAAATTGGATGCAGTCTATCACAGTGCAATCGGTTTTGTCACCAAAGCCCCATATACTACCCACCATTGCGACCTGTACGCTCACGTTGGCTGGCCCTCGCTTCATACTCGTTGCCAAACCCACTGGCTCCATGTCATCTACAAACCCTTCTAGGTAAAGTCCCCCCTTATCTCAGCTCGCTGGTCACCATAGCATCTCCCACCTGTAGCACACGCTCCAGCAGGTATATCTCTCTAGTCACCCCCAAAACCAATTCTTTCTTTGGCCGCCTCTCCTTCCAGTTCTCTGCTGCCAATGACTGGAACGAACTACAAATATCTCTAAAACTGGAAACACTTATCTCCCTCACTAGCTTTAAGCACCAACTGTCAGAGCAGCTCACAGATTACTGCACCTGTACATAGCCCACCTATAATTTAGCCCAAACAACTACCTCTTTCCCTACTGTATTTAATTTATTTATTCATTTTGCCCCTTTGCACCCCATTATTTTTTATTTCTACTTTGCACATTTTTCCATTGCAAATCTACCATTCCAGTGTTTTACTTGCTATATTGTATTTACTTTGCCACCATGGCCTTTTTTTGCCTTTACCTCCCTTATCTCACCTCATTTGCTCACATCGTATATAGACTTGTTTATACTGTATTATTGACTGTATGTTTGTTTTACTCCATGTGTAACTCTGTGTCGTTGTATGTGTCGAACTGCTTTGCTTTATCTTGGCCAGGTCGCAATTGTAAATGAGAACTTGTTCTCAACTTGCCTACCTGGTTAAATAAAGGTGAAATAAAATAAATAAATAAATAAATTAGAGTTACCAGCCTCAAATACCCAAATAAATGCTTCACAGAGTTCAAGTAACAGACACATCTCAACATCAACTGTTGAGAGGAGACTCAAGCCTTCAAGAACCAGGCCTTCATGGTTGAATTGCTGCAAAGAAACCACTACTAAAGGACACCAATAATAAGAAGAGACTTGCTTGGGCCAAGAAACAATGGACATTAGACTGGTGGAAATCTGTCCTTGGGTCTGATGGGTAAAAAAAAAAAAATTCAACAGCCGTGTCTTTGTGAGATTCAGAGTAGGTGAACGGATGATCTCCGCATGTGTGGTTCCCACCGTGAAGCATGGAGGAGGAGGTGTGATGGTGTGGGTGTGCTTTGCTGGTGACACCGTCTGTGATTTATTTAGAATGGAACGCTGCTGCTACTCTCTGTTATTATCTATGGATAGTCACTTTAATAACTCTACCTACATGTACATATTACCTCAATTACCTCGACATCAGTTCCCCCGCACATTGACTCTGTACCTGTACCCCGCTGTGTATAGCCCCGCTATTGTTATTTACTGCTGCTCTTTATTCATTTGTTATTCTTATCTCTTACCTTTTTTTATATATTTTCTTAAAACTGCATTGTTGGTTAAGAACTTGTAAGTAAGCATTTCACTGTAAGCTCTACTACACCTGTTGTATTCGGCGCAGGTGACAAATAACCTTTGATTTGATTTGATTTAAATTCAAGGCACACTTAACCAGCATGGCTTCCAAAGCATTCTGCAGTGATATGCCATCCCATCTGGTTTGCGTTTAGGGGGACTATCATTTGCTTTTCAACAGAACAATGACACAACACACCTCCAGGCTGTGTAAGGGCTATTTGACCAAGAAGGAGAGTGATGGAGTGCGGCATCAGATGACCTGGCCTCCACAATCAAACGATCTCAAACCAATTGATATGGTTTGGGATGAGTTGGACTGCAGAGTGAAGGAAAAGCAGCCAACAAGTGGTCAGCATATGTGGGAACTCCTTCAAGACTGTTGGAAAAGCATTCCAAGTGAAGTTGGTTGAGAGAATGCCAAGGAGTGTGCAAAGCTGTCATCAAGGCAAAGGGAGCCTACTTTGAAGAATCTAAAATATATTTGTATTTGTTTAACACGTTTTTGTTTACAACATGATTTGTGTTGATATGTGATATGTGTTATTTCATAGTTTGACGCCTTCACTATTATTTTACAATGTATAAAATAGTAAAAATAAATAAAACCCCTTGAATTATTAAACTTTTGACTGGTGCTGCATATAAAAAAAATCATAATTAGCTATTTCAGCGCAAACATGCCCAAACACACCACCCATGCTTACACACAAACAAAGACACACAGACACACAACCCCCCCCCCCCCCCCCCTGTCAGTGTGACTCAGCCCTCAGTCCATCTGTTCCAGGGTAGTTGGGTGATTGTATGTGTGTGTGTGTGTGTGTGTGTGTGTGTGTGTGTGTGTGTGTGTGTGTGTGTGTGCGCGCGCGCGTGCGTGTGTGTTTGTGGGTGTGCGTGTAATGGTAGTGGGATGAATGTGTGAATCAATGATGGCTGACAGTTTGTCTGGCAGAGTGTCTGAAATACATTGTTTGCTGTATTTCTCATACACACATCAGAATGTGCATCCCAAACTGCACCCTATTCCCTATTTAGTGCACTACTTTAGACCAGGGCCCAAGAGTAGTGCATTGAATAGTGATAGGGTACCATTTGGAACGCAACCTGAGAAAGATGCACCTGCCTGCCGTCTCCACAATAAGTCTCTGATTCCCTCTCTGGGAGACTGGATGTGATGTTGTTTATGTGTGTGTGTGGGTGGGGGGGGGGGGGGGGGGGGGGGGCGTCTTCCTTCCTCGTGCATACATCTATACATCTACATTATAAAAAAAAAAATGCAATGGCGGCCACGATTTTGCAGCAGTGGTGCGCAGCTGCTAAACGCATACAAGGGAAACACTGGTGTGTGTGCGCATGTGTGTGGTGTGCTTGTTGTAATTCATGGGTCCTGTCTAGAGAATCCACCGGGGGAAAACAGGTACATGGAACGAAGAAGAATGTCCATTCTTCTGCCGATGATATCCTAATCTAGTGAGGCACATTAGAAAGGGATTCTGGTGATATCCTAATCTAGTGAGGCACATTAGAAAGGGATTCTGGTGATATCCTAATCTAGCGAGGCACATTAGAAAGGGATTCTGGTGATATCCTAATATAGTGAGGCACATTAGAAAGGGATTCTGGTGATATCCTAATCTAGTGAGGCACATTAGAAAAGGATTCTGGTGATATCCTAATCTAGCGAGGCACATTAGAAAGGGATTCTGGTGATATCCTAATATAGTGAGGCACATTAGAAAGGGATTCTGGTGATATCCTAATCTAGCGAGGCACATTAGAAAGGGATTCTAGTGAAAAGCCTGATTAATACCTGTTGTCACTCCTCAGCATACATTACCAGCCAAGTGCTCAGATAAATTGTTTGCAAAGTCCCAATCCTAAATTTGTCATATCTGGCTAATTCGGTGCTCCCGGAACATATGGTGTTGCTTCCTTCCTGTGTGTCAGTAGAAGGCATCCGTCCCCACTACTAGCTGAGGAAACGTTGGAGTTGGACAGCATGGCCAATCAACTAACAACTGTCAGTGTTTTCACCTGTCTGAATACAGCACAGGAGGGGAGAATGAAAGATTCCCTAATGAGAATCTTGGCCTGGCTCTAGGCAGCACTCACCACTCAGTAGCTGGCAGTGATCATGAATCACTAATCGTAGGAAATTATGAGTAAAGTGTGTGTGTGTGTTTCTGCATGCGTGTGTGTGTGTTTGTGCGTGCATGCGTGTGTTGCACATATAAACAAGAGAGAATTTTAACTCAGAATTTTCATTAGTTATTAACATATTAACCCAATTGCTCTATTCACCTTTAAAAGACAACAGTTGACAGCCTGTGCTTCTATTCCAACTATCCCTGACCACTATAACTGTCAAACAGTATTTATAATCAATTAAAGACACTCACAGTACACCCTGAGGACTACTACACTTTGAGTGGTGATGACTGTATTAGGATTGTACTTATACTAGTGTGTGCGTGTGTGTGTGTGTGTGTGGTGTGTGTGTGTGTGTGTGTGTGTGTGTGATTTTTTTGGCTTTACTATCCGTGTGGGGACCAGAAGTCCTCGCAAGGGGCCCTTGTGGGGCCCTGGTCAAAAGAAGTGCACTATTTAGTGAATAGGGTCACATTTGGGACACAGAGTCAGATCTAACAAGCTGGCTGAATCCCTGGCTAGGCTCCTCTCATTTCAATAGAGCCATTATAATGGTTTCATTTCAAGGCCTGCTGCCCTGACACTATGTGGAAATATCTCCATGTAGAGGTGGGGTGGCTGAGTAACTTGTATTGGTGTGTGTGTGTGTGTGTGTGTGTGGGGGGGGGGGGGGGTTGTGTGTCAGAACAACGAGATAAACTAAATGCATTTAAGCTGTTCCATCCAGCTGCATCCTCTTTGATCTTCTCACAATGAACAGCACTGAGGTAGTCTGTAGTGTGTGTGTGCGCATGTGTATGTAGTGTGTAGTGTGTAGTGTGTGTATCTAATAGTTAGTGTGAAGTTTGAACCCTGCTTCCACCCACTTCATCAGACAATTTCACCTCGTTCCTGTCTCAATGCTTTCGTCACTCTCTGAGTGGAGAATAAGCTAACATGACAGCTGTACTGTTTCACTCCCAACACATTACTATACTGAATAACACACTGACTGGAAGCAGGTAAACACAGAAAAGTTTATCTAGGGACTAGGATGCGTCCCAAACGGCACCCTAATCCCTTTATTGTGCACTACTTTTGTCCAGGGCCCATAGGGAATAGGGTGCCATTTGGGAAGCAGCCCTAGATGCTGTTTTATAATTAATATGCACTCCCTCCTCGGTAAACAGTGGTCCCATCTGTCCTGCTTTATCCGGCTGGAAATTCACCACTTTAAATGCAAATCTCCTTCCTTTGTAGGACAACAAGGCATAATCCCTCACTGGCTTTTACTGTAGGTAAATGCACTGGAATAATATTATTGGAAGGGAGGGGGGAAACAGAGAGAGGGAGAGAATGGTTCTGAAGCAGCCCTGAACTTACACAGAGAGAAATGTACAAGTAGCAAAGTGCAGCTGGATGCAGAAACAAAATAATTATGCAGAATTACCTGGACTCATAATAGTGGTTATTTAAGTCAAGGTGGGGTGAGGAATGGTTGGCCTATTACAAACTATTAGAAACTCCCTGGACAATCAACCCCCAATGTTTACTCAATCATTCTTTACACTTGCCATGTTCAGAAGCTGGTATGTTGAAGAGGTAGATAAGGGATCATTGGTATATCATATATAGGGTGGCAGGTAGCCTAACGGGTAGGAGTGTTGGGCCAGTCACCGAAAGGTTGCTGGATCGAATCCCTGAGCTGACAATGTAAAAATATTCCGTTCTGCCCCTGAGCAAGGCAGTTAACAAACTGTCCCTGGGCGCTGAAGACGTGGATATTGATTAAGGCAGCCCCCCGCACAGCTCTGATTCAGAGGTGTTGGGTTAAAATCAGAAGACACATTTCATTTGAATGCATTCAGTTGTACTGACTAGGTATTCCCTTATATCTAAGGTTGTAGTGATAAAGACAGTCAGCGGTTGCAGGGCAGTGAGGGGAGCCAGAATCAAAGTGTTGAGTTAGTCTGTTGAGAGAGAGAGTTAGTCTGTAGATCTATAGATCTAGAGACTATAGAGCAGTGCATTCCAAACTCTGACCTTGGACCCCTTGCACATTTGGTTTTTGCCCTGACACCACACAGCTGATTCAAATGATAAAAGATTGCTGATTAGTTGATTATTTGAATCAGCTGTGTAGAACTAGGGCAAAAACTAAAACGTGCACCCATGATCTTTCCATGACATAGACTGACCAGCTGAATCCAGCTGAAATATATGATCCCTTATTGATGTCACTGGTTAAATCCACTTCAAATCAGTGTAGATGAAGGGGAGGAGACAGATTAAAGAAGGATTTGAAAGCCTTGAGAAAATTGAGACATGGATGGTGTGTTTGCCATTCAGAGGGTGAATGGGCAAGACAAAATATTGAAGTGCCTTTGAACGGGGTATGGTAGTAGGTGCCAGGCGCACTGGTTTGTGTCAAGAACTGCAATGCTGCTTCAACTCAATATTAGGAAGGTGTTCTTATTATTTTGTGCACTCAATGTAGATCTAGATATTATAGAGACTATAGATCTAGATACTATAGAGATTACAGTTTGAGAGAATATAGATTTAGTTGCTATAGAGACTATAGATATAGAGACTATATACATATAGAGGCTATGTACTATAGATATAGAGGCTATAGAACAAGATTCTATAAAGACTATTTATCTAGATACTATAGATCTAGGGACTATAGATCTAGATACTATAAAGACAAAGACTATAGATCTAGAGACTATAGATCTAGATATTATAAAGACTATATATCTAGAGACTATAGATCTAGAGACTATAGATCTAGATACTAAAGAGACAATATATTTGGAGGCTATAGAGACTATAGATTAAGGAACTGGATTGTAGACAGCCAGTGGTGGTCAGCAGGGCAAAGCAGAGCAGGAGTAGTTACCTCATACTCCTGTGAGAAGCGGAGTCCGTCGTTGGCCTTGAGACGCTCGATGTGGTTAGCAAGATCAGTGGTGGAGATGAGAGGGTGCTCCCTCATCCCTGAAAGAGAGAGGAACAGGGTTACCAAGCTATTGCAGTGAATACAACTTTCCTTCAGCTATGAGTGAAATATACAACACGGTGTAATATATGCACGTACACACACATGCATGCACCACCCGCATACACCTGCACACACACATTCACACAACAGGCATACACACACACGGAATGTGAAATACGCAACCAGATAACTGATGCATTTGTGATGACAAAGCACAGAGCTCATTGAAAGTGGTGAAATGGAAAGAAGTGTGTGGTTGCGGAGAGAAGACACAGAGAGAAAGAGAGAGTGAAGAGAGATAAGAGTGAGAGAAAGAGAGAGTGACGAGAGAGAGCAACAGACAGGTGATATCTCTAGAGCTCTGTAACACCATGCTGTGGGTTACTCCTGTGAAGGGAGTGAGTGAATGAGCATGCTGATTGGTTGGCTGTAGCCCACAGCAACACAAGTGGGAGTGGGAGGGGTCATGAGGGTATTCAGAGTGTCATATTACATTATTTTCCATTAAATGGTAACTGAAAACTATCTCTGGCTATAGATAGATGAGACCAACATCTTAGTACATTAGTAATAGTATCACAAACCTAAAAAATACTTTATTCAGAAATAACATTCTGGAAAGAAAATATACCACATACAGCTGCTAGCAGGTGATGAACATAATAAAGCTATAGCTACATTGTAACCTCAAAGTACGGAACACATATATCATATCTTTCAGTGGCAGAAGAGCTTAGGACTTGGAAAGATTGATGCAGGAACAATCTTTCATCTCGGTTTTGTCCTCAAAGCAACAACAAATGGATTATCCTCCAAAATAACATGCAATATTGATACAAGCCAGTGGTGACAGGTGACAGTTCTGAGGCCAGCCTGTGGAAAGGAAGTGACATGGGTGCAGTGTAAGCGGGGTGGTTCCAGCTGACTGAGCAATCAGATGTTCACAGACAAGGTGCAGCTAGCATGGGGCTGAGATGAGATGGCCTTGGTGGGTGACGCACAAAAAACAGAAGTGGAGAGGAGGATGAATAGAGAAGGTAGATGGATGGAAGGATGAAGGGGGGTGTTGGTGGAGGAGGGGAGGGGGGAATTCCATCTCAGCTCCCAAAGCAGCACTATCACAGCCTTTCCTTACATAGACTACTAACTGATCAGTACTGTTGTCTGAGCTGTGACTGTGCTACTGAGAAAACTGATGCAGAGTGACTCAGTGATCAGAGAGATAAAGACAGAGAGAGAGAAAGAAAGAGATAGAGAGAGAGGAGACAGAGAGAGGAGACAGAGAGATGAGAGAGCAAGAGAGAGATTAGAATGAAAGAGAGATGGAAAGAGAGAGAGAGAGAGAGAGTGTGAGTGAGTGAGTGAGTGAGTGAGTGAGTGAGTGAGAGAGTGAGTGAGTGAGTGAGTGAGTGAGTGAGTGAGTGAGTGAGAGAGAGAGAGAGAGAGAGAGACAGAGAGACAGTGAGAGAAAGCGAGACAGAGAGAGAGAGAGAGTGAGAGACAGAGAGAGAGAGAGAGAGTGAGTAAGAGAGAGAGAGAGAGAGAGCGAGACAGAGAGAGAGGGAGAGTGAGAGAGCGAGACAGAGAGAGAGAGAGAGTGAGACAGAGAGAGAGAGAGAGGGAGAGTGAGAGAGCGAGACAGAGAGAGAGAGAGTGAGTAAGAGAGAGAGAGAGAGCGAGACAGAGAGAGAGAGAGAGAGAGAGAGAGAGGGAGAGTGAGAGACAGAGACAGACAGAGAGAGAGAGAGAGAGAGAGAGAGAGAGAGAGAGGATGGGGATGGGTTTAAATAGGTAGAAAACACACGAGGAATGGAAACTAACTTGGAGTGTTCGGGCAACTGGGGTCACTGGAACCTGTGGGGAGAAGATGGGGGAGGTCGGTGTGTCGTACTCAACAACCAATACCAGAGGGATCATTCATGTTAAAGGGGGAAGGGAGGGGAGGAGGGGAGAAGAGAAGAGGGTAAAGAAGGATTAGGAGAAAGAGAAAAAGGGATAGAGAAAGAGACCCAAGGTTTTCAGAAGGGCCTGGCTGTGTATATGTCTGTACACCTGAAGTGAGTCAGTCTGTTAGCCTGGAATTCCAACAGTCCTCTTAGTTTCAGTCTCCATCCATGACAGTAGCCTGGATCCAAACTGAATTGTTCAATTTCACTTCACAATATTGTGTCCAGGCCTACCATGACACATAACTGTCTGAGACATATACTTGAAAGCATATTCTTGACTATAGTTACTACTACTCTGTAAAGTGCTTAAGTAGACAACAGAGGCATCAATAGTATAGAACTGAGCTATTAGAACACATCTTTATTGTGCTCACAAGGACACAAATGGTAAGAGGCTGGAAAATTAGTCAACAACATACCTGCCTCTATTTGTGTAAACAACATCTGCTATGTACCCCCTACTGCTAGAGACTCACAAGCTGCCGATCTCATAGCAAACTACTAGAAAACACCCACAGAGTGATGAAGAGAGGGAGGGAGGGGTGGAGGGGGGAGAGAGAAGAGAGGGTTTGAAAGAGATGAAAATAGGAATGAGATGAAGAGTTAGAGAGAGGGAGAAGGCACATAAAGAGAAGGAGAGAAAGAGGGCGAGAGAGAGCTCATAAAGAAAGAGTAGTGTGTTAGCGAGAGAGAGAGAGGAGAGAGAGAGAAGAGAAAGAGAAAAAGATAGAGGAGAGAGAGAGAGAGGAGAGAGAGAAAATATAGTGAAGAGAGAGAGAGAGGAGAGAGAGAATATATTGAAGAGAGAGAGAGGAGAGAGAGACAAGATAAAGAGAGAGGAGAGAGGAGAGAGAGGAGAGAGAGGAGAGAGATAAAATATAGAGAAGAGAGAGAGAGAAAGGAGAGGGAGAAAATATAGAGAAGAGAGAGGGAGAAAGGAGAGAGAGAGAAATATAGAAAGGGGAGAGAGAGAAAAGATAGAGAAGAGAGAGTGAGGAGAGAGAAAAAAGATAAAGAGAGCGAGGAGAGAGAGGAGAGAGATAAAAGATAGAGGAGAGAGAGAGAGAAAGGAGAGAGAGAGAAAGATGGAGAGAGAGAGAAGATAGAGAAGAGAGAGAAAAAAAGAGAGAAGAAAGAGAGAGAGAGCGAGAGAGAGAAACGATAGAGAAGAGAGGAGAGGAAAGAGAAAACAGAGAAGAGAGAGGAAAGGAGAGAGAAAACAGAGAAGAGAGAGAGGGAGAGAAAAGATAGAGGAGAGAGAGAAAAGATAGAGAAGAGAGAGAGGAGAGAGAAAACATTGAGAAGAGAGAGAGAGGAGAGAGAGGAGAGATGAGAGAGGGAGCGAGAGAGAAGAGGGCACAGAAACCAAGGGTGAGACAGAACGAGTTTGATGTTCAGAGAATGAGTTAGAGAGAGATTCTGTGGGCTTAATTCCTCTGCTAAGTTCAAAGCTCAAGACTCTCCATGCTGCATTCAACAGTGTTTAATTACCAAGCTGGGTCAGTGCAGTCCACTAGAAGAAGAGACAGAGAGTATGTGTCCCAAACGGTACCCTATTCCCTAAATAGTACAATACTTTCAACCAGGACCCATATGGAATAGAGTTCCATTAGGGCCCACCAGAAGAGCCGATGAGCCACTGAAAACAGATGGATAATATACTGTAGCAATTCACATGCAACCACCCCCCCCTCTCTCACTTTACTTCACAGTGAGATGAGAAGCAGTATGGGCAGGGTGTGTTATATGTTAACAGACCTTTAAGGCTTATTCCTATGTGAAGAGAGAGAGGACATCTCGTCGACTAGACCAGAGCTTTGGGTTGTTGACCGATAGACAGTCCTCATCCTCAACTACAGCCACTCCCTTTCCAACTTCACTGACACCCACGTACTACTAATACAGCAAGACATATGATCCTTGTACACTAAGCCATGTGACAATCCTTCAAATCCACAACAATCCTCCGATATTACAAAGACAAGATGATGATATCCAGTACAGAGTATACGCTGGACGGATTATTATCCACATTCAACTCATCAAAACCATGTTTCATTTGGGATAACCAGCATCTGATAGTGATGTAATTCATCTGAATCATCTGCATACAGTAGAAGCCTTAACTCTGAAGTGTTTTATACTTGAAGGCTGTTGCTTCTCCTAGCACAGTGGTTACACATTCATCAGAAAGTATCATATCATAGGAGTGTGAGAGACTGTGAGCAGTGGTGTGAATAGAGACCAGGTTGTCTGCAGGCACGGAGGTGGATAGTTTGGCCATGGATGAACAACAGCTAAATCTGAATATAAGTGTGTCAGTGGTTGTTTGTCTGCTAGTGTGTCTGGGTCTGTGACTTTGTGTGTGTCTATAAATCGTGCGTGCTAGTGTGTGTGTGTGTGTCTATAAATCGTGCGTGCTAGTGAGTGTGTGTGTGTGTGTGTGTCTATACCTTGTGTGTGTGTGTGTCTATACCTTGTGTCTGATAGTTGAGTCGTCTCATTTCCACAGGATCAGAGGAGTGGGCCAGCAGAGAGTCCTTCACCCCAGCAGAGTGCTCATCCTTGGCCGAGGGAGATGCTCGTTTCCTGGGGAGAGAGGCAGGGAGGAGAGACCATGAGACGAGCTCCAATAAAAACACTAGCATACTACTTATAATAAGTCATGTCATTGGGCATGTATGGTGGTAGGCTGAAGGAGGTGGTATGATTGTATGGGCATTAGAATGTAACCACACTGTAGTGGTCAGCTGGCTGGAAACCCCAGTCACAGAACCATCACTGTTGTATCATGACTGTGTCATTGAGATAGCTGTTGGTTCCTGCATTGATGTGGAAGATACTGTGCCTGGAGTGGAGTTAAAAGCTGATGTTGTGTCTGTTGAGGTGTGTAACTCCCTGAAGCAGAGGCATACCATACGTCCCAAAGGGCAAGCTACTCCCTATAGTGCACTACTTTGGACTAGTGCCTTCCGCTCAGATGAAAAGTAGTGCACTATATAGTGAATAGGGTGCCATTAAATAACTTGATAAATAACACGGTGTGTCTGCCGTGCTGTGTGTTCCTCAGTTGACGAGGTGAGGACCCACTTCACTGTCTACACAGCTGGGGGGGAAGTGGTGACACAGTTTTGGGTTTACGCTCATTAAAACCTCTAATTTCCCCCATATGAACGTGTGAAAACAAACAGGCTGAGCAATTAACAGATAAGCCGCAGTGACAGAGTAGGAAGGCTTGCTAATTACAGAGGTGGAGAAAGAAAGAGAAGAGGGGGAGAGAGAATTCGAAAACAAATCCAATTTTGAAAAACTCCCATATCTACTGGGTGAAATTCCACAGTGTGCCATCACAGCAGCAAGATTTGTGACCTGTTGCCACGAGAAAAGGGCAACCAGTGAAGAACACACACCATTGTAAATACAACCCATATTTATGCTTATTTATTTTATCTTGTGTCCTTTAACCATTTGTACATTGTTAAAACACTGTATATATATATATAATATGACATTTGTAATGTCTTTACTGTTTTGAAACCTCTGTATGTGTAATGTTTACTGTTAATTTTTGTTGTTTTTCACTTTATATATTCACTTTGTATGTTGTCTACCTCACTTGCTTTGGCAATGTTAACACATGTTTCCCATGCCAATAAAGCCCTTGAATTGAATTGAATTGAATTGAGAGAGAGATAGAGGAGGAATGGGGAGAGGAAGGGAGGGGAGAGGGGGAAGGAGGCAGGGTGTGGGAAGAGAGAGAGGGAGGAAGGAAGGGAGATGGAGGGAGGGAAGGAGGCAGGGTGTGGGAGGAGAGAGAGGGAGGAAGGAAGGGAGATGGAGGGAGGGGAGAGAGGGAGGAAGGAAGGGAGATGGAGGGAGGGGAGACAACGGAAAACAAAGGGAGGAGAGCGGAAGGGATGGTGAGAGAGAGAGGGATGATCGAGGGATAGAGAGAAGAGCGAGTGAGAGTGTTGTAGAGAGCACATCTGTTGGAGCCTATGTCCTCCATTCTCAACGCACCACACCGTGTCTCCTAGCGCTAGCATGCTAACTGAGGTCTTAAGTGTTGCCATGTTACAGCTGCTGCCACACTTATGCACTAAAGCCTGTGTTTATTTCTTTCGGTAGCACTAAAATCGCGCTAACGTGTGTCTGAGTGCAGCAGCCTCCATTGCTGAGTGATGCTACTGATGTATTCAGCTGGCTGTCTCATAGGGAAAGCTATTAGTGCTGCCATGCATAGCTGTCTATGGGAGGTGACAGTTACGTTACTAACCCTAAACTTAGACTGACTCTCAAATAGCACCCTATTCCCTATGCAGTGCAGTACTTTTGACAAAATCCCATAGGGCTCCGGTAAAAAGTAGTCCACTATATAGGGAATAGGGGGCTATTTGGGACACACAAATGGAGATGGAGATCATAATAAAGCATGGAGGCATGACATAAGGAGGTCTGGGGAGGGGCACTTTGTTATTCTGACTATTGCCTAGGGAACATCATGTAATTTTAACTGCAACTTTGGCTTTTAATTTGAAAGGCGTGAGAGCTGCAGACAAAAAATCTAACACACATGTTTGTTTTACTATCCTTATGGGGACCAAGCAATTGATTCTCATTCAAAATCTTATTTTCTCTAACTCCTAACCCTAAACCTAACCCTAAACCTAACCCTAACTCCTAACCCTAAACCTAACCCTAAACCTAACTCCTAACCCTAACTCCTAACCCTAACTCCTAACCCTAAATCTAACCCTAAACCTAACCCTAACTCCTAACCCTAACTCCTAACCCTAACTCCTAACCCTAAATCTAACCCTAACTCCTAACCCTAACTCCTAACCCTAACTCCTAACCCTAAATCTAACCCTAAACCTAACCCTAACTCCTAACCCTAAACCTAACCCTAAACCTAACCCTAAACCTAACCCTAACTCCTAACCCTAACTCCTAACCCTAAACCTAACCCTAAACCTAACCCTAACTCCTAACCCTAAACCTAACCCTAACTCCTAACCCTAAACCTAACCCTAACTCCTAACCCTAAACCTAACCCTAACTCCTAACCCTAACTCCTAACCCTAAACCTAACCCTAACTGCTAACCCTAACTCCTAACCCTAAACCTAACCCTATCTCCTAACCCTAAACCTAACTCCTAAACCTAACTCCTAACTCTAAACCTAACGCTCTAACCCTAACTCCTAACTCTAAACCTAACGCTCTAACCCTAACTCCTAACCCTAAACCTAACCCTAACTCCTAACCCTAAACCTAACGCTCTAACTCTAACTCCTAACCCTAAACCTAACGCTCTAACCCTAACTCTTAACCCTAAACCTAACCCTAACTCCTAACCCTAAACCTAACGCCCTAACCCTAACTCCTAACCCTAAACCTAACCCTAACTCCTAACCCTAAACCTAACCCTAACTCCTAACCCTAAACCTAACGCTCTAACCCTAACTCCTAACCCTAAACCTAACCCTAACTCCTAACCCTAAACCTAACCCTAACTCCTAACCCTAAACCTAACGCTCTAACCCTAAACCTAACCCTAACTCCTAACCCTAAACCTAACCCTAACTCCTAACCCTAAACCTAACCCTAACTCTAAACCTAACGCTCTAACCCTAACTCCTAACTCTAAACCTAACGCTCTAACCCTAACTCCTAACCCTAAACCTAACCCTAACTCCTAACCCTAAACCTAACGCTCTAACCCTAACTCCTAACCCTAAACCTAACGCTCTAACCCTAACTCCTAACCCTAAACCTAACGCTCTAACCCTAACTCCTAACTCTAAACCTAACCCTAACTCCTAACCCTAAACCTAACCCTAACTCCTAACCCTAAACCTAACGCTCTAACCCTAACTCCTAACCCTAAACCTAACCCTAAACCTAACCCTAACTCCTAACCCTAAACCTAACGCTCTAACCCTAACTCCTAACCCTAAACCTAACGCTCTAACCCTAACTCCTAACCCTAAACCTAACCCTAACCCTAAACCTAACGCTCTAACCCTAACTCCTAACCCTAAACCTAACCCTAACTCCTAACCCTAAAGCTAACGCTCTAACCCTAACTCCTAACCCTAAACCTAACTCCTAACCCTAAACCTAACGCTCTAACCCTAACTCCTAACCCTAAACCTAACCCTAACTCCTAACTCTAAACCTAACCCTAACTCCTAACCCTAAACCTAACCCTAACTCCTAACCCTAAACCTAACGCTCTAACCCTAACTCCTAACCCTAAACCTAACCCTAAACCTAACCCTAACTCCTAACCCTAAACCTAACGCTCTAACCCTAACTCCTAACCCTAAACCTAACGCTCTAACCCTAACTCCTAACCCTAAACCTAACCCTAACCCTAAACCTAACGCTCTAACCCTAACTCCTAACCCTAAACCTAACCCTAACTCCTAACCCTAAAGCTAACGCTCTAACCCTAACTCCTAACCCTAAACCTAACTCCTAACCCTAAACCTAACGCTCTAACCCTAACTCCTAACCCTAAACCTAACCCTAACTCCTAACCCTAAACCTAACGCTCTAACCCTAACTCCTAACCCTAAACCTAACCCTAACTCCTAACCCTAAACCTAACGCTCTAACCCTAACTCCTAACCCTAAACCTAACCCTAACTCCTAACCCTAAACCTAATGCTCTAACCCTAACTCCTAACCCTAAACCTAACCCTAACTCCTAACCCTAAACCTAACCCTAACTCCTAACCCTAAACCTAACGCTCTAACCCTAACTCCTAACCCTAAACCTAACCCTAACTCCTAACCCTAAACCTAACGCTCTAACCCTAACTCCTAACTCTAAACCTAAACCTAACTCCTAACTCTAAACCTAACCCCTAGGCCATCGTGATTCATGGGGTTAAACAGCACAACTGTTTTCAGCTGTGCTAACAGAATTGCAAAATGGTTTTCTAATGATCAATTAGCCTTTTAAAATGATAAACTTGGATTAGCTAACACAACGTGCCATTGGAACGTAGGAGTGATGGTTACTGATAATGGGCCTCTGTACGCCTATGTAGATATTCTATAAATAATCGGCGGTTTCCAGCTACAATAGTCATTTACAACATTAACAAGGTCTACACTGTATTTCTGATCAATTTGATGTTATTTTAAATGGACAAAAAAAAATGCCTTTCTTTCAAAAACAAGGACATTTCTAAGTGACCCCAAACTTTTGAACAGTAGTGTAAATACTTATGCATTTGGCTTGATTTGGATTTTACATTTTAAAAATACATAGATAGGCTGGTTAAGAAGCTAACATTTAAAGTTGACTTTTTCTACAGAAACAGATCGTGCCTTTCTCTAAGCAGTAGAAAGCAGATTATTCAGTCAACCTTTTAATCTGTTCTTAATTATGGTGATATTATTTATCAAAGTGCAGCTGCTAATACTTAAACCTTTGGGTGCCATCTACCATAGTGCCCTTCGTTTTGTTACAGCTGACAGTTTTGATACTCATCACTGCACCCTGTATGAAAAGGTTGGTTGGACTTCACTAAAGACCTGTACTGTAAAGGCCCTACTTCATACATTTCCGTCTTATCTAACTGCTGTTGAAGTTTAGACCCAAGTGGCACAGTGGTCTAAGGCACTGCATCTCAATGCAAGAGGCGTCACTACAGTCCCTGGTTTGAATCCAGGCTGCATCACATCTGGCCGTGATTGGGAGTCCCATAGGGTGGCGCACAATTGACCCAGCGTGGTCCGGGTTTGGCCGGGGTAGGCCGTCATTGTAAATAAGAATTTGTTCTTAACTGGCTTGCCTAGTTAAATAAAGGTTACATTTAAATAAATAAAAAATAGACACCTGAGTTGCCTAACCCGTAAACAGGATTGGTTAACTCTTGAGGTTCCTAGGATCTCCACTGAGCTAGGTGAATCTGCTTTAAGTTTTAATGCATCGTATTGCTGGTACAAAATTCTAAATACATTTAATTTTGATGTTGTGCCGCCGTTCAGGCAATTTAAAGTATTGATTGGAGACTTATTTGTGAAGGAATGTTTTTTATGTTTTATTTCTACTTCCTATGACTGTGTTTTTGTACTTTAATATGTATACAGTACTAGTCAATAGTTTGGACACACCTACTCATTCAAGGGTTTTTCACGCCCTGACCTTAGAGAGCCTTTTTTATTAGAGTCTCTTTTTGGTTTGGTCAGGGTGTGATTTGGGTGGGCATTCTATGTCCTTTATTTCTCTGATTTGTGTTTCTATGTGTTGGCCGGATATGGTTCTTAATCAGGGACAGCTGTCTATCGTTGTCTCTGATTGGGAATCATACTTAGGTTGCCCTTTTTCCCTCCTTTCAGGGTGGGTAGTTAACTTTGTTTGTGGCACTTAGTCCTGTAAGCGTCACGGTCGGATTGTTTTGTTGGCAACATTCAAATAAAAATAAAATGTACGCTCACTACGCAGTACTTTGGTCTACTTCCAATGACACCCGTGACAGGGTTTTTCTTCATTTTCATTACTTTCTACATTGTAGGAAGACATCAAAACTATGAAATAACACATATGAAATATGTTTATATTCTTTAAAGTAGCCACCCTTTGCCTTGATGACAGCTTTGCACACCCTTGGCATTCTCTCAACCAGCTTCAAGAGGGCATCACCTGGGATGCATTTCAACAGGTGTGCCTTGTTAAAAGTTAATTTGTGGAATTTCTTTCCTTCTTAATGTGTTTGAGCCAATCAGTTGTGTTGTGACAAGGTAGGGGTGGTATACAGAAGATAGCCCTTTCTGGTAAAAGACCAAGTCCGTATTATGGCAAGAACAGCTCAAGTAAGCAAAGAGAAACGACAGTCCATCATTACTTTAAGACATGAAGGTCAGTTAATCAGGAACATTTCAAGAACTTTTAAAGTTTCTTCAAGTGCAGTTGCAAAAACCATCAAGCACTATGATGAAACTGGCTCTCATGAGGACCGACACAGGAAAGGAAGACCCAAAGTTACCTCTGCTGCAGAGGATAAATTCATTAGAGCTACCAGCCTCAGATTGCAGCCCCAATAAATGCTTCACAGTGTTCAAGTGACAGATACATCTCAACATCAACTATCCAAAGGAGACTGCGAGAATCAGTAATTCATGGTTGAATTGCTGCAAAGAAACCACTACTAAAGGACACCAATAAGAAGAGAGTTGCTTGGGTCAAGAAACACGAGCAATGGACATAAGACCGGTGGAAATCTGTCCTTTGGTCTGATGAGCCCAAATTTGAGATTTTTGGTTCCAACAGCCGTGTATTTGTGAGAAGCAGAGTAGGTGAACGGATGATCTCCACATGTGTGGTTCCCACCGTGAAGCATGGAGGAGGAGGTGTGATGGTGTGGGGGTGCATTTCTGGTGATACTGTCAGTGATTTATTTAGAATTCAAGGCACACTTAACCAGCATGGCTACCACAGCATTCTGCATCGATACTCCATCCCATCTGGTTTGCGCTTAGTGGGACTATCATTTGTTTTTCAACAGGACAATGACCCAACACACCTCCAGGCTGTGTAAGGGCTATTTGACAAAGAAGGAGAGCGATGGAGTGCTGCATCAGATGACCTGGCCTCCACAATCTCCCGACCTCAACCCAATTGGGATGAGTTGGACCGCAGAGTGAAGGAAAAGCAGCCAACAAGTGCTCAGCATTTGTGGGAACTCATTCAAGACTGTTGGAAAAGCATTCCAGGTGAAGCTGGTTGAGAGAGTGCCAAGAGTGTCATCAAAGCTGTCATCAAGGCAATGGGTGGCTATTTTGAAGAATCTAAAATCTAAACTATATTTTGATTTGTTAAACACTTTTTTAGTTACTACATTATTCCATGTGTTATTTAATTTTTTTAATGTCTTCACTATTATTCTACAATGTAGAAAATAGTAAATATAAATAAAAACCTTTGAATGAGTAGGTGTGTCCAAACTTTTGACTGGTACTGTATGTCTCTTGTGAAAAAACACTCAACAACACAACAGCCAAAGACACAAGACATGGCATAGTGGTGTGATGTGTGATCTTGACAGTGTAGCAGAAACAAAGAGCATGTCAGTCTGTCACTGAGTCAGAACAGAACAGAGCGGCCTGACCCAGAAGCACATTTTATAGAGAAGAAGAGTGGAGTAAGGGGAGGGGAGGAGCGAGGAGAGGGTGGCTGTGCTGCAGAGTGACAGCCACGTCAGGGTTAGAGAAGGGGGAAAGGGGTGTAAAGGTGTCAAACATACTACAAAGTAGGTTCAATTAGTTAGCCAGCTAACTTTGAAAAACAACCAGAAAAAACTATAGTTTGTCTGATTAATTTAGAAAGCTAAATGTAGGTATTCAATTAGACCATGCCCATTTCAAGCTTATACTTCCCCCCCAAATGTATTTTTCTGAATATTTAGGCAAGTTAGCTGGCTAACTCATTGATTCTACTTTGTAGTATACCCCGCGGGAAAGAAGTACTAACCTTTCTTTTTTGCTGCATCCACAGAAAGCAGGGCGGAAGTGAGTGAGGGAGAAGACAGAGAGAAGGAGGGAAGGAGATAGAGGGAGGATTAAATGACAGATTGTCAGCAGCAGGGATGAAGCATAGAAGCAGTGGATAGGGAACCAGATTTATACTTCACCCCTTTATCCCCCCCCCCCCTTTCCCTCCCTCCTCCACCCTCTCAGCCCTGCACTTTTATTCAGATGTCGACGCTGACATTTAGAAAATGAGTTTTTCCTCTAGGGGCCCAGATCTCAATCCCTGCCACTATGATAATCTTCAACAAGTTTTTTTAATATAATATTTTTCTTTACAACCCTTTCTCTTAAAATGCATATGCTATGAGACAAGGCCGGGAGGATATTATATTCTGGGGTGTTGGACAGGTTTAATGATGGTGCACTATGCTCCTTTAGGTTACTTGATGTAAATATTGTACTAGCTGAGTGGAAATACTTCTTGCAACTAATGTCCTGGTATGAACTTTCATCCTAATACGTTGTGTGGAAAGATGAGGATGGTGTTCTCATATACATACTTTCTCCCACTGGTAACAGACGTCAATTCAACATCTATTCCACGTAATGTTTTTGAAATGATGTGGAAACAACATTGATTCAACCAGTGTGTGCCCAGTTGCCTGTTTCACCCCTATATACATAACCTCTGTTTCACCACTTTTGCAAATGTTGAAATGTCTTTCGATCGGACTCTTCAACTGTATTTTACATTTTGTTGAGGTTACATTCATTTAAGTTTGAGGATAATCCATTTTAGCTAAATTACTTCCAAGTCATACAAAGTTGCAATGGCTCCTGGTATGGACTTCAGAGAGCTATAGGCCTATGCAGTCAAATAGGCATGCTAAATCGGGCCACTTCAAAAGATTTATTCTCATTTGCTGTGAAGAAATCATCCACCCTCCTTCCATTGAAGCCAGCCCTGGCTGGGCTTATCCACACAGAGAGAGCAGCTAACGCTCTCTGCAGTGCTCTGTGCTCTCACTGACAACTGCCCTCAAAGCCAAAAGGACTTAGACCTGATTTTTTTTTAAATAAAATTGAATTACTTGTTAAGCTGAGTTCAGCTCACTACTTTACTTTCCTGGGTTGGTGTGTACGAGTGAGTTGAGCTCTGGCTCCTTCTGATCACCAGACGAAGGAGAAGTAAGGTGAAGCCTTCTGAGAAGTAACGAGAGCTACCCCAGAGACTGAAGAGTCTCTCTCTGGTTTTAGAATGAAAGACTGAACACCCAGTAAGAGAGGATGGTGACGAAAGAGTTGAACAGATCGACAGCGACAGAGAGAGGAGGCCCAACCCATCCCAACATGTCCCCAACAGTGTTGTAGCTAGCTGAGATGTCATCATCAGCGGAAGGGACCATATGGATCCTCCTCTTCCCTCTCTCTCTAAAGCTTGCTCAGTCAGAAGCTCCAGATGTCTGGCCTAAGGACAGCCCCACTCAAACAGAGCAGAGAAAACACGGCTGGGCCAACTGTTAACCTGCGTGAGACAGCAGGGCTGCAGGCTACTTGACTGAGCAGCCTCCCATGTGCCCACTCCAAGGAGAAAGTCCTCACAGAGCCTTCAGGCCCAGGCTAGATGAATGCCTGTCTGTCTTAATTGAGGAACCACTGAACTCCAACGAACAGATGTCATTTATTATCAATCTTAAATACAACTTGTTTTATGGTTGTAAGTTAAGCTAAAGAGGGAAAGTAAAACCTCCGGGGACTGCTTTAAGATGATAATTCAAGGAGTCAGATTTTAGATAAACACTGAATAACAAACCTCAGAGTTAACATATTATTGCTTGAAACATTTGGCTGTCAAACTGATGAAAAAACATTGTTTTCAGTCATGTCCTAACTATCCTTAGCAATAATGTCACTTTCCTGAGAACACAAGCAGCCATGTACAGCTGAAAATCTATCCACAAACACCAGAGTGCCCTGTTGCACATTCATTGCAGCAATTGTTCTAGCAATGAGCATGCCCCGCCCACCTGAGGATCTGTCTTTTCCAGCCATCTACTTCCTGTGTTTGAGGGGTGCCCCGCCCACCTGAGGATCTGTCTTTTCCAGCCATCTACTTCCTGTGTTTGAGGGGTGCCCCGCCCACCTGAGGATCTGTTTTTTCCAGCCATCTACTTCCTGTGTTTGAGGGGTGCCCCGCCCACCTGAGGATCTGTCTTTTCCAGCCATCTACTTCCTGTGTTTGAGGGGTGCCCCGCCCTCCTGAGGATGTGTCTTTTCCAGCCATCTACTTCCTGCGTTTGAGGGGTGTCCCGCCCACCTGAGGATGTGTCTTTTCCAGCCATCTACTTCCTGTGTTTGAGGGGTGCCCCGCCCACCTGAGGATGTGTCTTTTCCAGCAATCTACTTCCTGTGTTTGAGGGGTGCCCCGCCCACCTGAGGATGTGTCTTTTCCAGCCATCTACTTTCTGTGTTTGAGGGGTGCCCCGCCCACCTGAGGGTCTGTCTTTTCCAGCCATCTACTTCCTGTGTTTGAGGGGTGCCCCGCCCACCTGAGGATGTGTTTTTTCCAGCCATCTACTTTCTGTGTTTGAGGGGTGCCCCGCCCACCTGAGGATCTGTCTTTTCCAGCCATCTACTTTCTGTGTTTGAGGGGTGCCCCGCCCACCTGAGGATCTGTCTTTTCCAGCCATCTACTTTCTGTGTTTGAGGGGTGCCCCGCCCACCTGAGGATCGGTCTTTTCCAGCCATCTACTTTCTGTGTTTGAGGGGTGCCCCGCCCACCTGAGGATCTGTCTTTTCCAGCCATCTACTTTCTGTGTTTGAGGGGTGCCCCGCCCACCTGAGGATCTGTCTTTTCCAGCCATCTACTTTCTGTGTTTGAGGGGTGCCCCGCCCACCTGAGGATCTGTCTTTTCCAGCCATCTACTTCCTGTGTTTGAGGGGTGCCCCGCCCACCTGAGGATGTGTTTTTTCCAGCCATCTACTTTCTGTGTTTGAGGGGTGCGAAATCCACTTGTCACCTAAATCTTTCTGGATTGTTTTTATTTTACTCCTGCGACCCCTTCATACTCTTGCTTGTGCCTGTAGTTTTTTCCCGTTGACATTACGACTGTGGAAATGTTGGTAATGACCTGTTAAACACAGCCATTTAATGGATGAAATGGGCTCAATGGAATACGTTGTCTTTGTGTTGCATCGAAAAGAACGCTAAAGCTTCATCAGGGATTTAACGCATCGTCTCGACACTTGCATCACAAGAAAGTATGTGATCACGCTCTCCGCAGCCGATGTGAGTAAGACCTTTAAACAGGTCAACATTCACAAGGCCGCTGGGCCAGAGGGATTACCAGAACATGTACTCCGAGCACGCGCTGAACAACTAGCAAGTGTCTTCACTGACATTTTCAACCTCTCCCTGTTCGAGTCTGTAATACCAACATGTTTCAAGAAGACCACCATAGTCCCTGTGCCCAAGAACATCAAGGTAACCTGCCTAAATGACTACCGATCCATAGCAATCATGTCTGTAGTCATGAAATGCTTTGAAAGGCTGGTCATGGCTCACATCAACACCATTATCCCAGAAACCCTAGGCCCACTCCAATTTGCATACCGCACCAACAGATCCACAGATAATGCAATCTCTACTACACTCCACACTGCCCTTTCACACCTGGACAAAAGGAACACCTATGTGAGAATGCTGTTCATTGACTACATTTCAGCGTTCAACATCATAGTGCCCTCAAAGCTCTGCAACTGGATCCTGGACTGCCTGACGGGCGGCCCCCAGGTGGTAAGGGTAGGTAACAACACATCTGCCACGCTGATCCTCAGCATGGGGGCCCCTCAAGGGTGCATGCTCAGTTCCCTCCTGTACTCCCTGTTAACTCATGACTGCATGGCCAGGCACAACTCCAACACCATCCTTAAGTTTGCTGATGACACAACAGTGGTAGTCCTGACGACCGACAATGATGATACAGCCTCTAGGGAGGAGGTCAGAGACCTGACTGTGTGGTGCAAGGACAAAAACATCTCCCTCAACGTGATCAAGACAAGGGAGATGATTGTGAACTACAGGAAAAGGAGTGCCGAGCACACCCCCATTCTCATCGACGGGGCTGTAGTGGAGCAGGTTGAGAGCTTCAAGTTCCTTGGTGTCCACATCACCAACAAACTAACATGGTCCAAACACACCAAGACATTTGTGAAAAGGGCACGTCAAAACCTATTCCCCCTAGGAGACTGAAAAGATTTGTCATGGATCCTCAGATCCTCAAAAGGTTTTACAACTGCACCATCGAGAGCATCCTGCCGGGTTGCATCACTGCCTGGTAAGGCAACTGCTCATCCTCCGACCGCAAGGCACTACAGAGGGTAGTGCGTATGGCCCAGTACATCACCGGGGCCAAGCATCCTGCCATCCAGGACCTCTATACCAGGCGGTGCCAGAGGAAGTCCCTAAAAATTGTCAAAGACTCCAGCCACCTAGACATAGTCTGTATAGCCCCGCTATTGTTGTTTACTGCTGCTCTTTAAATATTTGTTATTCTTATCTCTTACTCTTTGCATTTCACTGTAAGGTTGTATTGTAACAAATCAAATTAGATTTAATTTGAAAGAGAAGGTACATTTATTTTGATTGGTGTACATTTTTTGTGGAAATAATAATTTAGTACAGTTGAACTGTAAAAAAAAAATAAGATGCGCTGAAATGAAAGCAAATTCCAAAAATTAACACTCAGATTATAAGTGATATTATGTCTGATCTGACAAACAATGTAAAGCATGTATAGATAGGTGTAATCTGGAGCAAAGTGTAATTTTTCATCTGAGGAAATCCTGCTATTGACACATTTGTTGAATAATGCAACAGAATGTGACAACAGTAATTAATGGGGAAGTCTGGACAGCACAGGTGAGTGCAGGTAGGCCTAGACAGAGCAAGTTGTTGGTGGTTGCAAGCCTGTTCTACCCCGTTATGTTAATTTATTCATACATGGAAAACACTCTGTGCATTTACGTAAATTAGGCACATACTGTATAATGTTCTTTATTTGAACACAAAATATATATATTTTATATCTGATATCATTAGAAAAAATATATATGAGTATAAATATTCTAAGGATAAAAGATAAAACATTTGACAATAAATTGAATACCTGAATTTCCACCGAAATCCCTGAACATTCATATTTGTCCGTAGCTGTGTAATGTTTGGAGTATCTTCATCCACTGTCCAACTGTTGCATTTATTATTTGTATTTACTTTTTATTTTACAATTTTGATGACCGTTGCTAATTGTTCTGCCAATACGATGGTGCTACCTAACTTTTTAGTGCCCACAATTGTCACCTATAAGCAGAAAGTTGGCGTGGCAGCGTAGTTACCTCTTGAAGAGCAGGATGGCGATGACGATGATGATGATGAGTACAACAGCCAGGACAGGGCCCATGACCCACAGCATCTCTGGGTCCTCAGCATGGAGGGGCATACCACTGTGGAGCTTCACCGTGATGGGGTCTGAGTACGGGCTGGCCGCAAACGTCTTCTGCTGCAGGAGGGAAGGGAGGACCAACAGAGTGAGGAGGACAGCACACAGCAACCACTGTTTAGTATGAAGGGGCTCTATAGTTTTGATGAGTCTGAACACTAAATGACCTTCTCTCAGATATACACACTATATTAATGCAGAGCCTTTTGACCTTGATTAACCTTTAGACTGGTGTAGTCTCAAGCCTGTTCCAATACGTTAGAAACTCTGATATCTCTATAGCTGTTATGCCTCATGTCTTAGCCCTAGTCTAACCCAGTGCCAGATGTCAGTGGCTGACAGAGTCTAACATCAGCCAGGCATCTGACAACATGGTGTTCGGTCAACATTATGCTGACTTAGCCCTGTCCTATACAGAGTTCTCTATAGCTCTGCCTTGGCCCTGTCCTATACAGAGTTCTATATAGCTCTGCCTTGGCCCTGTCCTATACAGAGTTCTCTATAGCTCTGCCTTGGCCCTGTCCTATACAGAGTTCTCTATAGCTCTGCCTTGGCCCTGTCCTATACAGAGTTCTATATAGCTCTGCCTTGGCCCTGACCTATACAGAGTTCTCTATAGCTCTGCCTTGGCCCTGTCCTATACAGAGTTCTCTATAGCTCTGCCTTGGCCCTGTCCTATACAGAGTTCTATATAGCTCTGCCTTGGCCCTGTCCTATACAGAGTTCTCTATAGCTCTGCCTTGGCCCTGTCCTATACAGAGTTCTATATAGCTCTGCCTTGGCCCTGACCTATACAGAGTTCTCTATAGCTCTGCCTTGGTCCTGTCCTATACAGAGTTCTATATAGCTCTGCCTTGGCCCTGTCCTATACAGAGTTCTTGTCACGTTCTGACCTTAGTTCTTTTGTTATGTCTTTGTTTTAGGTTGGTCAGGGCGTGAGTTGGGGTGGGTTGTCTATGTTAGTTTTTTTATGTTGTGTTTTGCGTTTGGCCTGGTATGGTTCTCAATCAGAGGCAGGTGTCGTATAGCTCTTCCTTGGCCCTGTCCTATACAGAGTTCTATATAGCTCTGCCTTGGCCCTGACCTATACAGAGTTCTATATAGCTCTGCCTTGGCCCTGTCCTATACAGAGTTCTATATAGCTCTGCCTTGGCCCTGTCCTATACAGAGTTCTATATAGCTCTGCCTTGGCCCTGACCTATACAGAGTTTTCTATAGCTCTGCCTTGGCCCTGTCCTATACAGAGTTCTATATAGCTCTTCCTTGGCCCTGTCCTATACAGAGTTCAATATAGCTCTGCCTTGGCCCTGTCCTATACAGAGTTCTCTATAGCTCTGCCTTGGCCCTGTCCTATACAGATTTCTCTATAGCTCTGCCTTGGCCCTGTCCTATACAGATTTCTCTATAGCTCTGCCTTGGCCCTGTCCTATACAGAGTTCTCTATTGCTCTGCCTTGGCCCTGTCCTATACAGAGTTCTCTATATCTCTGCCTTGGCCCTGTCCTATAGAGAGTTCTATATAGCTCTGCCTTGGCCCTGACCTATACAGAGTTCTCTATAGCTATGCCTTGGCCCTGTCCTATACAGAGTTCTCTATAGCTCTGCCTTGGCCCTGTCCTATACAGAGTTCTATATAGCTCTGCCTTGGCCCTGTCCTATACAGAGTTCTCTATAGCTCTGCCTCAGCTCTAATCTAACACGGTGTCTGATGGAGCCGTACATCAGCCAGCCATCTGCTGAAGGAGAGAGAGGCGTATTTATAGCTAGCTCCATTCTTTTATAGAGTAAAACTTCCCCAACCTGTCAGCCAGAACACAAAGTGACAACAAGCGCAGTTACTTTAATTGAATTAAGACTTGCAAATGGATCAATTTAACTTTATTATGTGATGCCAGAATCAAGCCAAGCCATACCCCTTGTACCCGCTCTCTCTGCAAACAACTTCATCAAGGTGAAAAAGGATATGTGGTAGAGAGAGAGAGAACGGAGAGAGAGCGAGAACGATGAGAGAGAGAGAGAGAATGGAGAGAGAGAAAGAGAGAACAGAGAGAGAGAGAACGATGAGAGAGAAAGAGAGAGAACAGAGTGAGAGAGAGAGAATGGAGAAAGAGAGAGAGAACAGAGAGAGAGAAAGAGAGAGAACAGAGAGATGGAGAGAGAGAGAACGTAGAGAGAGAGAGCGAGAGAATGGAGAGAGAGAGAACGGAGAGATAGAGCAAGAGAGAATGGAGAGAGAGAGAGAACGGAGAGAGAGAGCAAGAGAGAGAGAACAGAGAGAGAGAACAGAGAGAGAGAGCAAGAGAGAGAGAGAACAGAGAGAGAGGGAGAATGGAGAGAGATAGAGAGAGAACGGAGAGAGAGAGATAGAGAATGGAGAGAGAGAATGGAGAAATAGTCCAAGAGAGAAAATGGAGAGAGAGAGAGAACGGAGAGAGAGAGCAAGAGAGAGAGAACAGAGAGAGAGAGAACAGAGAGAGAGAGAGCAAGAGAGAGAGCGAGAGAACAGAGAGAGAGAAAGAGAGGGAGAACGGAGAGAGAGAGAAAGAACGGGGAGAGAGAACGGAGAGAGAGAACGGAGAGAGAGCAAGAGAGAGAGAACAGAGATTTCCATTTCCAGGCCCAGAGAAATGTGCTCATCTGTGGGGACACAAATGCTCGCACAGGAACACTACCTGACCTAAGGAGCACACGAGGGGACAGCTTTATTACAGGCCATAGTGTCTCTAACTGTCTTCATCTCCCCATAGAAACAACAGTGACAGACCACACGAGGGGACAGCTTTATTGCAGGCCATAGTGTTTCTAACTGTCTTCATCTCCCCCATAGAAACAACAGTGACAGACCAAACGAGGGGACAGCTTTATTACAGGCCATAGTGTTTCTAACTGTCTTCATCTCCCCCATAGAAACAACAGTGACAGACCACACGAGGGGACAGCTTTATTACAGGCCATAGTGTTTCTAACTGTCTTCATCTCCCCATAGAAACAACAGTGACAGACCACACGAGGGGACAGCTTTATTACAGGCCATAGTGTTTCTAACTGTCTTCATCTCCCCATAGAAACAACAGTGATAGACCACACGAGGAGACAGCTTTATTACAGGCCATAGTGTTTCTAACTGTCTTCATCTCCCCCATAGAAACAACAGTGACAGACCACACGAGGGGACAGCTTTATTACAGGCCATAGTGTTTCTAACTGTCTTCATCTCCCCATAGAAACAACAGTGATAGACCACACGAGGAGACAGCTTTATTACAGGCCATAGTGTTTCTAACTGTCTTCATCTCCCCCATAGAAACAACAGTGACAGACCACACGAGGGGACAGCTTTATTACAGGCCATAGTGTCTCTAACTGTCTTCATCTCCCCCATAGAAACAACAGTGACAGACCACACGAGGGGACAGCTTTATTACAGGCCATAGTGTTTCTAACTGTCTTCATCTCCCCCATAGAAACAACAGTGACAGACCACACGAGGAGACAGCTTTATTACAGGCCATAGTGTCTCTGACTGTCTTCATCTCCCCATAGAAACAACAGTGACAGACCACACTAGGGGACAGCTTTATTACAGGCCATAGTGTTTCTAACTGTCTTCATCTCCCCCATAGAAACAACAGTGACAGACCACACGAGGAGACAGCTTTATTACAGGCCATAGTGTCTCTGACTGTCTTCATCTCCCCATAGAAACAACAGTGACAGACCACACGAGGGGACAGCTTTATTACAGGCCATAGTGTTTCTAACTGTCTTCATCTCCCCCATAGAAACAACAGTGACAGACCACACGAGGAGACAGCTTTATTACAGGCCATAGTGTCTCTGACTGTCTTCATCTCCCCATAGAAACAACAGTGACAGACCACACGAGGGGACAGCTTTATTACAGGCCATAGTGTTTCTAACTGTCTTCATCTCCCCCATAGAAACAACAGTGACAGACCACACGAGGGGACAGCTTTATTACAGGCCATAGTGTTTCTAACTGTCTTCATCTCCCCCATAGAAACAACAGTGACAGACCACACGAGGGGACAGCTTTATTACAGGCCATAGTGTCTCTGACTGTCTTCATCTCCCCCATAGAAACAACAGTGACAGACCACACGAGGGGACAGCTTTATTACAGGCCATAGTGTTTCTAACTGTCTTCATCTCCCCATAGAAACAACAGTGACAGACCACACGAGGGGACAGCTTTATTGCAGGCCATAGTGTCTCTGACTGTCTTCATCTCCCCCATAGAAACAACAGTGACAGCACCGTCAACAAAAACAGAAGGGATCTGTTGCAGCTCTGTAGAAGCCTGGGTCTGTACTTTGTCAATGGTAGGTTACGGGGGGACTCTTTGGGGAGATTCACCTACTGCTCGCCTCTTGGCCACAGTACAGTAGACTATATGATCACAGACATTGACCCCTTCTCTCTCAGCTCATTCACTGTCAAGCCACTAACACCTCTGTCTGATCACAGCCAAATTACGTTGTACCTCAAAAGAACAGACATGGAAACAACCAGACATTCACAGCCCAGTAAGCTGTACAACATCAGAAATTGATACAGATGGGCTCAAAACAGCACAGAAGAATACCAGAAAGCAACCTGGAACCAAAATATCCAGACACAGTAGATAACTTTCTGGATACCACATTCACTCACAGTGAAGAAGGCATCAATCTGGCAGTACAAAACATCAACTATATATTCAGGCAAACGGCAAAAGAATCACAATTGAAATTGATAAAAAACGAAACAAAAAAAGATCACAGATGACAACTGGTTTGATGCAGATGGTAAAATTATAAGGAAAAAACTTAGAACACTATCCAACCAAAAGCACAGAGACCCAAATAATGGTGAATTACGCCTTCATTACTGTGAGACTTTAAAACTCTATAAACGTACACTCAGAACCAAAAAGGCACAGTACAACAGCAAGCAGCTGACACGAATTGAGGAGTCCATCAACACAAACAACTTCTGGCAAAATTGGAAAAAACTAAAAAAATCTAAACAAGAGGAATTAGCGATACAAAATGGTGACGTATGGACAACCCATTTTAGAACACTCTACAACGCCGTTCAAATTGACACAAACGCAGAACAACGCCAAATTCATGACAAGTTGAATGGATTAGAAAAAGCTATAAAGGACAATCAAAATCCATTGGACTCCTCAATTACTGACCAGGAGCTCTATAAGAAACTTCAGGCTCTCAAATTTAAAAAAGCATGTGGACCTGATGGTATCCTAAATGAGATGCTCAAACTCACTAGTGCAAAATTTCAATTGGTTATATTAAAACTGTTTAATTTTATCCTGAGTGTAGGTTATTTCCCTGACATCTGGAATCAAGGACTCATAACCCCAATCTTTAAAAACGGATACAAATTTGACCCTAACAATTACAGAGGCATTTGTGTGAACAGTAACCTGGGGAAGGTTTTCTGTAGTACTATAAATGTAAGAGTTCTAAACGTCCTTAATAAGCACAATGTCTTGAGTAATAGCCAAATTGGATTTAAACCAAAACATCGCACGACTGATCATATTTACACCCTACACACCCTGATAGATAAACATGTCCACCAAAATAATACTAAAATGTACGCTTGCTTTATCGACTTCCAAATAGCATTTGATTCTATTTGGCATACAGGACTGTTCTACAAAGTTATTGAAAGTGGTGTAGAGGGTAAAACATATGACATAATTAAATCAATGTATACTGCCAATACGTGCAGCATTAAAATTGACAAGAAAATAACATAATTCTTTAACCAGGGGTGGGGCCTTCGTCAGGGTTGCAATCTGAGCCCTGCACTCTTCAATATTTCCATCAACGAATTGGCCACTATTCTAGAAAAATCCTCAGCCCCTGGTGTTAGTCTCCACAATTCAGAAGTTAAATGCCTACTCTTCGCAGATGACCTATGCCTGCTGTCACCCACAGCACATGGCCTACAGCAAAGCCTGGACCTGCTAGAGCAGTACTGCCAGACCTGGGCCTTGGCAGTAAACCCCAAAATGACTAAAATAATAATTTTCCAGAGAAGATCCAGATCTCAGGGAATTAGACCAAAGTTCTCAATTGGTACAAAATATATAGAGTACTGCACACACTAAAATGACTTAGATTTAAAAAAATAAGCTCAACAGGGACACCTTAATGATGCAGTGAATGAACTGAGAGAGAAAGCACGCAGGGCATTCTATGCCATTAAAAAGCTAATTCAAATTGAAATAACTATTGAATATGTCATTGAACCAATTGCACTTTATGGCAGGTGTGGGGTCCACTTGCAAAACAAGATTTCATCAAATGGTACAAACACCCCATTGAAACCCTGCATGCCGAGTTCTGTAAGATTATCCTACATGTCCAGAGGGAAAACTACAAACAATGCATGCAGGGCAGAATTAGGCCAATATCCACTAATAATACAAACTCAAAAAAGAGCAATTAAGTTTTGGAAACATCTAAAATACAATGACCCCCTCTCATATCACTACCAAGCCCTGCAATGCCAAGAACTGAGCAAAGAAAAGAGTCCCTATATTGCTTATTGGGAAACACAAGCACAAACACAAAGCAAAATGCAGTACTATCTGGCCCTAAATCGACAGTACACTGTGGCTAAATATTTGACCATGGTTACTGATCAAAACCTTAGAAAAAACATGACAATGTACAGGCTCAGTGAGCACAGCCTTGCCATTGAGAAGGGTAGACACAGGAAAACCTGGCTCCCTGTAGAGGAAAGGCTGTGCAACCACTGCACAACAGCAGAACCTGAGACGGAGCTGCATTTCCTGACAAAATGTCAAAAATATAAAACAATTAGAGAGTGTCATTTCCCCAAATTTGAAACCCTTATTCAACGTTTCAAAGACCTCTCTGATGAGAGTAGGCTGTTGGGGGAGGACGCAGAGAGCTGTGGGTTGGCAGCGCACTACATTGCTGTCTGCCATAAGTTGAGGGACAGTGTCTGACAGACCAATCAAACTGCACATGTACTCTACTGTATGCTTATTGTTATTGTTGAATGTATGGTTATTTTGACACTTGGGTATTGTTGTTACTGTTGTCCCGTTGACAATTTTGATTCTCATTTTTATATTGTAAATATCCAAAATAACATTGTCACGTCATGCCAATAAAGTAAATTGAATTGAATTGAGAGAGAGAACAGAGAGAGAGAGAACGGAGAGAGAGAGAGAGTGAATGGAGAGAGAGAGAGAGAGAATGGAGAGAGAGAGAACGGTGAGAGAGAGAGAGAGAGAGAGAGAGAGAGAGAGAGAGAGAGAGAGAGAGAAAGAACGGAGAGAGAGAGCAAAAGAGAGAGCAAGAGAGAGAGAACAGAAGAGAGAGATCGGAAAGAGAGTGAGAGCAAGAGAGAGAGTGAGAGCAAGAGAGAGAGTGAGAGCAAGAGAGAGAGTAAGAGCAAGAGAGAGCGAGAGTGAGAGAGAGAGAGAGAGAGAGAGAGAGGGAGAGAGAGAGAGAGAGAGAGAGAGAGAGAGAGAGAGAGAGAGAGAGAGAGAGAGAGAAGGAAATAGTTGCTGCCTTCCTTGAAAATGTGTGACGGAACACCTTTTTTAATAGGGGTTTAATTGCCTTTAAAAAAAAAACATTAGCTGACAAAGACGTTCATTCCAGAGAGGTAAAAACACAGAGCACTGCAGCCACTACACAGCCTAACCTGATTACTATGGTGGCAAAGAGGTGGCCTGGAGGGAGGTACAGCCTACTAAGTGCTGATGCAGATGAAGCTACACACTCTGAGTGTGTACAAGAGTAGGAATTATCACATTTAAGTAAGAACAAACACCTGCTACGAGCAGATAAACAAACTCCAAATCCTGCCCCATCCACCACCGCCCACTCACACCTGCTCCTTGGTAGTTAAGTCCCCCTCGTTCCTCTTCACCCCAGACCCTGGGTGAGTTATTTTCAGCCTGTGTTGCTCTCCCCTTCTCCTGCTCTTCCCTCCTCTCCTCTGCCATGTGAAGTAGTGAGGCTGTGATCTAGCTTAATGATGCCAGTGAGACAGGGAGAGTTGGCCCTGGGTTATCCGCTGGCTTCCAGAGGGCGTGGTGGAAGGTGTCATCTTTATCGGAATTGTCTTTAGAGGCCGCTGATGCACTAGTCACCTTCCCTGGTCACAGCAGGGACTACACACAAAGCCGCAGTCTACTCCTTCTATACTTGCTCCATCTTTACCTCTCCCTCTCTCTACCTCCACCTCTCCCTCTCTCCACCTCTCCCTCTCTCTACCACTAATTCTCTCTACCTCTCTCATCCTCTACCTCTCTACCTCACTATACCTCTATCTTTCTACCTCTACCTCTCTCTACCACTGCCCCTCTACCTCTCCCACTCTCTACCTCTCCTACTCTCTACCTCTCCCACTCTCTACCTCTCCCACTCTCTACCTCTCCCACTCTCTACCTCTCACACTCTCTACCTCTCACACTCTCTACCTCTCCCATTCTCTACCTCTCCCACTCTCTACCTCTCTCACTCTCTACCTCTCCCACTCTCGACCTCTCCCACTCTCTACCTCTCCCACTCTCTACCTCTCCTACTCTCTACCTCTCCCACTCTCTACCTCTCCTACTCTCTACCTCTCCCACTCTCTACCTCTCCCACTCTCTACCTCTCACACTCTCTACCTCTCACACTCTCTACCTCTCCCACTCTCTACCTCTCCCACTCTCTATCTCTCCCACTCTCTACCCCTTGTGTGTGCATCCCCTTTGCTGTCTAAGAAGTGTAACTAAAACAATTAGGCATATGTGTTTGCAGGAGGATGCTCTCTCGTCAGCAGCATGGCATGTGGAGGGTTGGATGGACCTGTACCCATGTTTATTAACTGCCGGTGGAAATCCCATTGACTCTCACTGAGGCCATGCCTCCAGGTTTACATATGGTAGCACTAGGCAGGCCCAGTTGAGGATGAGGAAGGGAGACAGATACTCAAAATAAGAGTTATTTTAGATTCTTCTGAATATTTCACTGCAGAATAAATTGATGTCTGGAAGTGAAATACTGAAAATATGCACCTAGCATTGCTGCAGACGGTGACAGTCATATCCTGCATAAATGAAGGAGGACTTAAAAGGGCCAAAAGGCTTTGCATTTATGCCTATATTTTATCTACATACGTATGCATATCTAAAATGAGAGAATTATAGACGAATGTTTAAGGAAAGTAGTGAGTGATGCATTCCTAAAGTATTTGACTAGGGCCTGAGACTAGTCTACACACTCATTTAAGGTTCAAGGTCAAAAGGTCATGGTGCATCCCAGATTCTGATACCTGCTGAGAAAGACCTAGGGTCTTAATCGACTCAATGACCTTTTGACTCGATCATAAGATCGTTCTGTCCCTGAACAAGGCAGTTAACCCACTGTTCCTAGGCCGTCATTGAAAATAAGAATTTGTTCTTAACTGACTTGCCTAGTTAAATAAAAGGTTAAAATTACATTTAAAAAATGTCAGAAACAGCCATGAATATCCTGACATCTCTAAGAACTGTTTGTTCTAATCTCTCTCTCTCTCTCTCTCTCTCTCTCTTCTCTCTCTCTCTCTCTCTCCCTCTCTCTCTCTCTCTCTCTCTCTCTCTCTCTCTCTCTCTCTCTCTCTCTCTCTCTCTCTCTCTCTCTCTCTCAGTACAAAACTTTATTTGAAAAATGGCTCTTAGACACAGTGGATGGAAGCCCAAACAGAAGAGCACATTTAGATACTCTCAGAAGGGGGAAGAAACCTTGGGCTGCACTATCTGATAGAAACACATCCCATGGAATGAGTGAATAATGTACTGCCAGCGCCTCCACATTGACAAATGCTGCATGGGAACACTGTGTATTAGAGCCATATTAAAGTCAGAGAAAAACAGAGTTGATGTAGGGAAGGGAAGGAGAGAAGACTATTGTTTCACACATAATCATGCTTACCTCTAAAACCTAATGAAATGACAGGCAACAAAAGCTGACTGTAATGCGGGGTGGCAGTTTTGTTATTTCCCACAACACATAAAACCATTAGCAGGCTTCTTCCTCTCTCTGGATCTGCAAGCACGAATACGCACACACGTGCACACACACACACCCTATCTGTGACAAACAGGACAGGAGCCAGGAGACTGCTTATTCCCCAGGCTACAACTTATCTATATCTCTCTCTGCCTCTCTCTCTCTCTGCCTCTTCCTCTCCCTCTGCCCGTATCCCTCTCCCTCTGCCCCTATTGCTCTCTCTCTGCCACTATCACTCTCTCTCTGCCCCTCTCTCTCTCTGCCCCGCTCTCTCTCTGCCCCGCTCTCTCTCTGCCTATCTCTCTCTCTGCCTATCTCTCTCTCTGCCTATCTCTCTCTCTGCCTCTCTATCTCTGCCTCTCTCTCTCTGACCCTATTGCTCTCTCTCTGCCCCTCTCTCTCTCTCTGCCTCTCCCTCTCCCCCTATCGCTCTCTCTCTGCCCCTATTGCTCTCTCTCTGCCCCTATCGCTCTCTCTCTGCCCCTCTCTCTCTCTGCCCTGCTCTCTCTCTGCCTATCTCTCTCTCTGCCTATCTCTCTCTCTCTATCTCTCTGCCTCTCTATCTCTGCCTCTCTCTCTCTCTGCCCCTATCGCTCTCTCTCTCTACCCCTATCTCTCTCTCTACCTCTATCTCTCTCTCTTTCATTGTGTCTGCCTCTCTGCCTCCCTCTGTGTCATTTAAGCATCTCTCCCTTTTTCATCCATAAATCTCCCCTCAACTGTTACTGCTGTTCTCTTGTCTCCCTGTACTGCATATTATTGCCCTGAGGCTTCCTCTACCACTCTCTCATCCTCCATTAGACTCCATCTCTTCTTTTTACCTCTTACTCTTTTCACCCCTCCATCACTCCCATACGATTCTCTCCTTTGTTGATGAAACAGACACCCTTTCTCGGCAGCGCCTCCCCTCCTTTCTTTCCCTCCTTCCATCTCTCCCTCTCTTTCCTGCTGTAAGTGATCACACTGTTTATATGGCCTGTTTCTTTTATCCAATTTCACACTTCCAGGCTATGTTTACCAGCTATTGGAGCCACATAAAGCTGCAGTGCCCTTTTCGCTCCTGTCCCCACCCCCCCATCTCTCCATCAACCCTGCGATAACTATAAAGCTGAGCTCACTTCCCTGTTTTCCAATGAATGTGATTAGCCTGCTATTTTCTCTGGCCAGGCTTGATTTAGATTCAACAATATGTCAATGTACTGGCGTCACAGATCTGTTATGTGTCTGTCTGTCACTCTGCTAAACAGAAACAACTCTGTTCTTTCTCAAAACAATACACAACACTACACAATGCTGTATCAAGGACCAATGTAGGAGTGGATGGGAGAAAGACTCCACTTTCTCCCCACAATGTGTTCCTTACCAAAATATAGAAGAAGGAACTGGGCTGGCACTGTCAAGGTCAACAGTTAGTGCTCCAATGTTTATAAAACAGATTTATGCTTTTAAAAAAGTATTCTTATCAACCATGACATCATTTCCAGAATACAGTAAGTTATACAGTAAATATGGGAAAGATGTTTTGCGGATGAGAAGCTGTCTGAAGTGAAGACCATGGACCCAGGGAGTGCATCTTCTGAGGTGAACAATTACTACTGGGGTAAACAATTACTACTGAGGTGAACAATTACTACTGGGGTTAACAATTACTACTGAGGTAAACAATTACTACTGGGGTGAACAATTACTACTGAGGTAAACAATTACTACTGAGGTGAACAATTACTACTGAGGTGAACAATTACTACTGAGGTAAACAATTACTACTGAGGTGAACAATTACCACTGAGATAAACAATTACTACTGAGGTAAACAACTACCACCGAGGTGATTCAGTGAAATCTGACTGTGACACGGGGTCATCGTTTTTCTGTTATACGTGCACACGTAACCATGACACACTACACAACGTGTGTTATATGGTTCTGCTGCATCGTGCAGCTTGGGGCGTGGCGGACCCAGCGTGAGCGTTGGCCCATCTGTTACATACTGTAGCTAGCTCACTGAGAGACGAGAGGAATATCACAATCCACAACTGACTGTGTTATCATCAAATACTCGCCAGGCTGAACTGTGTGTAGAATAGGCATGGCTGAGTCAACATATGACATAAATCACTACAGTAGTACTAACAGTACTAGTACGTTCAGTTTGATTCTACATGGGATGTACATGTATCTGGGGGACAGTGATAATGTATGGAAGTTGTGTTTGTGACAGGACTACAGTATATATACAGAATAGATGAGGAGTAGTGGTTGTTACTTACAGACTCGTGGTCTTTGAGGGCAGCCAGGACGAAACAGAGGTACTGCTGCTGTCCCGGTAGAGGCTTGTTGTAGAAGCCGTTGTACTTCTTCTCGTCTCCTAGAGTGAAGGTGTCTGGCAGATTGTCCATCTTGGCAGCGATGTAGGGTCTGAGGAACTCTTGGGTCTGTCTCCTCCTTCTCAGGCTCTGGTCAGAACTAGCCTCCAGGAGCTGACATGACGTCACAGAGATTACTTAGCTGCAGCCCAAATGGCATCCTATTTCATAAATAGTGCACTACCTTTGACTAGGGCCCACCCAGTATATTATGTAGGGAATAGGGTGCTAATTGGGATGCAGCCTTAGACTCAAAGACACACAATCTCGTACTGTTGTGCCCTTTAGCAAGGTTCTTAACCCCAAACTGGACAAATCGATAATAAAGTTGTGTTCTATTGTATATAAACAGTAAATACTCAGTTATAGAGTACACACACATACTTTTCTTTATGCTCATAAACTGTGTCCATAGGCTACAATTAATTGTGCTTCTAGGCTCACAGGTAAAATCTCATACTGCAAATAAAGCATAGAGTAGTTATGGTTTTATAACACCTTGGTCCTGCAGTCAGACAGACTGTAAAATAACTGCTCCTCTCTCACCTCTCTCTGACCTGCAGCTGTGGTGAGAGATCACAGCTTAATTACATAGCCTCTGGTGTGTGTGTGTGTGTGTCTGTGTGTGTGTGTGTGTGTGTGTGTGTGTGCGCGCACGCAAGTTTATTCCTTTGTGTGTGTGTTCCCATTTGTGTGTGTTCCCATCTGTGTCTGTGAGGGATAATACATGTACTACCTCCGATGGAGAACTGGGGTAGATGTGTGTGTCTGTAGATTGTCTGTAGATTGTCTGTAGATTGACTCTTCAGTGGGCATCTTACTACATCTATCTGCCTCTATCTATCGCTGTCTGTCTGTTTCTGTCTCAACTCTTTCCAGGGGCTACTGCACTGCAAGCACCTCATGGTCAAGCTAGCACAATAAACAGACAAACCGAATTACCATCGTCTCTTTGAAAACGCTGGGATATGATGCTTGAGACGTTCTACAATTCCAAAGTTCCTGGAAAGTCCATATTACATTGTGATGTAAACTGGCCATGTGACCTTATCCCTCTTCATCACTCTGTATTACAACGGGGAGAGGATGTACTTGGAGAGAATGTCTGAGGCATACAGATTCCTAGAAAGTCAACATGACATTTTTATGTATACCACCCCTATAACCTTGTTCACTGTTGCTCGATAAAACTTTAACCAACCCACTTCATTCGGAAAACACAATTTCTCTACCCTATAAAACTGCAGCAATGGCAATGATTTAGATGACAAAAAGAGAAAGTCTGACAATGAGAAAGCATATCTTGCTGTCTCAATATGCTTTGTTTGTATCCAGGTATATTCATTTAACGCGCTCTTATGTTTTTGGATGTTCAAGAGGCTGCCGTCTTTTTTCTGCAGACCACAGTAGATTGAGAGAAAGCTAACTCATGAGAAAACATAAGAAGATATTGAAGCCCAAAAGGTCCACATTAATAATGCAAAACTAAAAATGCCATAGCAGCTTTTTAGGAGTGTTTTAAGTGTCTCAAGAACCCAAGAACTTGAAATAATAAATGTAAAGTGTATTGTTTAAATGGAAATCACCATCTTGCACAGAGAAACCAGACGTTAAGCGCATAAAGGACGATTTAAATGTATACTGAAAGCTGAGAATACTGTAATCAGAGAGGAGCGGGGCAGAGACAGAAGATGCTACATATTTAATGGTGCTATGGAAGACGGTGCTGATTTTTTGGTTTGTGCCCAGAGGAAGTGCTGTTGATGCACACACACACACACACACACACACACACACACACACACACACACACACACACACACACACACACACACACACACACACACACACACACACACACACACACACTCACCTCATCCAGGTCCATATCTTCAGGGTTCTCCCACCTACGTAGTGTGGCTGGTGTGACAGGAACCACCACTATATAGTACCATCTGAAGAGGGAGAGACAGGCAGGGTGAGTAAGATCAAGAGTGAGTGAGTGAGTGAGTGAGTGAGAGTGTGTGTGTGTGTGTGTGTGTGTGTGTGTGTGTGTGTGTGTGTGTGTGTGTGTGTGTGTGTGTGTGTGTGTGTGTGTGTGTGTGTAAAACACAGTTTTTCAGATATATGTTTTGTCACCACATGCAGGCTCCACTAAGGCCTCAATCCATTCTCCACAGCCAGAAGTACTCAAACATAGAAATCTCTCTCTCTCTCTCTCCCTCTCTCCCTCCCTCCCTCCTATATATATATATACACACACTCCCATCCCCATGGCCAGATCATTAAAATACTGATTGTATTGTTAAATGAGTTGTCTTTGTTTATCACTCCTGCTGGCTCTGCTTATTAAGGCTTAGCTGTTCCTGTTTCTTTTGAGAAACAAGCACTTGAAACACAATTAAGTCCAAGTAATTTGCAAGTCTGTCTGAGTAGCAGGGGAATAAAAAGTACCTTGTGTGAAAATGCAGTTTTTGCATTGGGCCCCTGATCTCTTATTAGTTACCATTTGAAATAAACTCTTGAAGAAATGGCTTTCTGCTGTATTGGGAGAGTAGCAGAAAGCCACTGTAAACATGGCTATTCTTAATAGCACAGATTTTTCAGATAAAGGCTATTTTTGAAGGTTTTCACTGGTAATTATTGCAGGCTAATCTGGGACAAGGCCAGACTACAGCCCTAACAGTATTTTCTCTACTGCTCTACCACTGAGAAGAAATGTGAAACTGTGTAGCAGACAAGGATGGATATGAAGGCAAAGGAGTAGTTCTCCATCTAGACAGCCCCGGCGGACACAGCTTGTGTGTGTGTGTCTCCTCGTGCGCGTCTGAGGCTATTGATTTAGCATTAACATTAAAGGCCATGTTGTTTTCTGTGTGTCTGGTGGGGAAAGCCTTCTCCTAAAGTACAGCCAGCACAGCCTATCAAAACTCTGCTGTGCATCATCCACTCTCTGTCTAAATCCTCTCTCAGCTCCTTGCAAAGTGCAGGGTATTCCTTTTAACAGTATGACTCTGAGATATGGCCTGCAGACACAGAGATGAACGGATGACGTAGCACAACATCCACCAAGACAACGTACAATAGCAACAGCTCACAAAGCCGTGTCTATCCCCTGCAGTCTCAAGGAGATAGCTGGTATAGTGGTGGTGGAGGATTCATGTTGTTGTATGCAACGATAGTGAGTACAGCATGAGGGTGTATAATACTAGCAGTAGCACTAATAAATTATACTAATAGCTATAGGGATTGAGAAAGCCCCGTTGTATTCAGTGGACTGAAGACACACACACACGCACACGCACACGCACACGCACACACATACACACACACATGCACACGCACACGCACACACACACACACACACACACACCAGCATTGACCAGGAAGGAAGGTGGTGGTAGCCCTAGTTGTAGCAGAGACACTGATGATGATGGTGATAGACACAACAGACCTGACAGGGGAGGTGGTGGGGACTCTGGGTAGGGTGATGGTGTTAGACAAAACAGACCTGACAGGGGCGGTGGTGGGGACTCTGGGTAGGGTGATGGTGATAGACACAACAGACCTGACAGGGGCGGTGGTGGGGACTCTGGGTAGGGTGATGGTGTTAGACACAACAGACCTGACAGGGGCGGTGGTGGGGACTCTGGGTAGGGTGATGGTGATAGACACAACAGACCTGACAGGGGAGGTGGTGGGGACTCTGGGTAGGGTGATGGTGATAGACACAACAGACCTGATAGGGGCGGTGGTGGGGACTCTGGGTAGGGTGATGGTGATAGACACAACAGACCTGATAGGGGCGGTGGTGGGGACTCTGGGTAGGGTGATGGTGATAGACACAACAGACCTGACAGGGGCGGTGGTGGGGACTCTGGGTAGGGTGATGGTGATAGACACAACAGACCTGACAGGGGCGGTGGTGGGGACTCTGGGTAGGGTGATGGTGAGCTTGCCCCCCTCCTCTGGGTGGTGTTGGTATTGGATGGGTTTGGTCTTGAGCAGGTCCGGGGCGGTCCTGATGGAGACCTGCTGCTGTAGACCCCCAGCACTGTTCCCTCTAGACATCAACACAAAGCTGTAGTCTGTGTCTGGCTGCAGTCTCGTGATCAGCTTCCTCTTCAGGTTCCCCTGCACCTCCACACTCTGCTGGTTATACAGGATCTAGATAGACACAGAAAGAAGTGTTACACACACACACCAGTGGAGGCTGGTGGAAGGAGCTATAGGAGGACAGGCTCATTGTAATGGCTGGAATGGAATTAATGGAACGGTGTCAAACACATCAAACATATGGAAAACACATGTCTGACTCCATTCCAAATATTCCATTTCAGCCACTACAATGAGTCCATCCTCCCACCAGCCTCCACTGCCACCCATCCACCCAACTGCACACATTCTCTCACTCACTCACTCACTCACTCACTCACTCACTCACTCACTCTCACACACACTCACTCACTCACTCACTCACTCACTCACTCACTCACTCACTCACTCACTCTCTCTCTCTCTCGTATAAATTCTAACCAACAGGGGGTGCTCTGGTCAATGAGTTTCACACAGAACACCTCTTGGCCATCACAGAGGTCAGGCATACAATGAAGTCTCTATCATATTCACTGGCAATAGTCCTTTGTTGAATGGATGTGCAGTACAATTCTACTTTGTTGTGATTGTATTCCCCCCCTTTCCTTTCTACCTCAGGAGAGGTATGGGTTATTGGTAATGAGGTATGTTAGAGCCTGTCTGATGATTTCAAGTATGTCCATATCTTACGGCACCTATTTTCCATATCTTACAGCATCTTATGTCCATATCCTATAGCACCTTATGTCCATATCCTATAGCACCTTATGTCCATATCCTATAGCACCTTATGTCCATATCCTATAGCACCTTATGTCCATATTCTATAGCACCTTATGTCCATATCCTATAGCACCTTATGTCCATATCCTATAGCACCTTATGTCCATATCCTATAGCACCTTATGTCCATATCCTACAGCACCTTATGTCCATATCCTATAGCACCTTATGTCCATATCCTATAGCACCTTATGTCCATATCCTATAGCATCTTATGTCCATATCCTATAGCACCTTATTCCCATATCCTATAGCACCTTATGTCCATATCCTATAGCACCTTATGTCCATATCCTATAGCATCTTATGTCCATATCCTATAGCACCTTATGTCCATATCCTATAGCATCTTCTGTCCATATCCTATAGCACATTATGTCCATATCCTATAGCACCTTATGTCCATATCCTATAGCACCTTATGTCCATATCCTATAGCATCTTATGTCCATATCCTATAGCACCTTATGCCCATATCCTATAGCACCTTATGTCCATATCCTATAGCACCTTATGCCCATATCATATAGCACCTTATGCCCATATCCTATAGCACCTTATGTCCATATCCTATAGCACCTTATGTCCATATCCTATAGCACCTTATGTCCATATCCTATAGCACCTTATGTCCATATCTTACAGCACCTTATGTCCATATCTTACAGCACCTTATGTCCATATCCTATAGCACCTTATGTCCATATCCTATAGCACCTTATGTCCATATCCTATAGCATCTTATGTCCATATCCTATAGCATCTTATGTCCATATCCTATAGCACCTTATGTCCATATCCTATAGCACCTTATGTCCATATCTTACAGCACCTTATGTCCATATCTTACAGCACCTTATGTCCATATCCTATAGCACCTTATGTCCATATCCTATAGCACCTTATGTCCATATCTTACAGCACCTTATGTCCATATCCTATAGCACCTTATGTCCATATCCTATAGCACCTTATGTCCATATCCTATAGCATCTTATGTCCATATCCTATAGCATCTTATGTCCATATCCTATAGCACCTTATGTCCATATCCTATAGCACCTTATGTCCATATCTTACAGCACCTTATGTCCATATCTTACAGCACCTTATGTCCATATCCTATAGCACCTTATGTCCATATCCTATAGCACCTTATGTCCATATCTTACAGCACCTTATGTCCATATCCTATAGCACCTTATGTCCATATCCTATAGCACCTTATGTCCATATCCTATAGCACCTTATGTCCATATCTTACAGCACCTTATGTCCATATCCTATAGCACCTTATGTCCATATCCTATAGCACCTTATGTCCATATCCTATAGCACCTTATGTCCATATCCTATAGCACCTTATGTCCATATCCTATAGCACCTTATGTCCATATCCTATAGCACCTTATGTCCATATCCTATAGCATCTTATGTCCATGGAACAGTAATTTTGCCACTGCTCCCTCAACAATCAGCACAAATGAAAGTCTATCTGACGTTAGAAAATGACTCCTGTCAGGTTGTAGATGTTCTTCCTGACTTACCTTGAAAGGCACTTGAGACTTGTAGGTTTCTGGCACTTCCCAAGTCAGCAGGACAGAGGTCTTCATCACAGTTTTCACACCAAAGTTTTTGGTGAACTCTGGGGGAGTTGGAGGAGGGAGAAAGGGGGAGAGTGGACACACAGAGGATGAATTATAAAAGAGCAACGTCATCTGTACTTCCTATATAATGACAGCTAGGGGAACCCTAGAGCATCCTGGAAGATCAGCGCTACATTAATAGTAGTAGACACTAGTAGCAGACAGGGTTTAAGATAGATAGCTGACTAACAGCTTATGAAACATCTCTATTTAAAAAAAGTCAAAGTTTTCTGACCTGTACTTTTTAATGGTCATATTAAGGGATGTTATTGCATTTACACTTTAACACCAAGGCTACTCCCATGAGCTTTACTCTACATTCAACTTTACTATAGACACACACACGAGCACACGCACGAGCACACGCACAAGCACAAGCACACAAACAGACATACACACACACACACAGTAGTACGAAGGTGCTAACTGGCACTGTGAAGCTTGACTATAAATAGCTAGCAGCAGGGGGATAAACATGTATTGATGTACCCTAATAACATGCAAGGAGTGTTCCCTGGTACTGCTGTACTGGTACTGCTGTACTGATACTGCTGTACTGGTCTGCTTTACCATAGGAGGCTGCTGAGGGGAGGACGACTCATAATAATGTCCGGAATGGGGCGAATGGCTTTGATACCATTCTACTCCAGCCATTACCATGAGCCCGTCCCCACCAATTAAGCTGCCACCAACCTCTGTGCTGTACTGGTTACGCTGGACTCGTTCTGCCAATCTAGTCCAGTTGCCACCAGCTTCCACACACACACAGCTACGCATATGTTCCTCTCACATAACATCTGACCTGTCTGTGCCAGAGAGACTGGATGTGTGTGTGTGTGTGTGTGTGTGTGTGTGTGTGTGTGTGTGTGTGTGTGTGTGTGTGTGCGTGTGTGTGTGTGTGTGTGTGTGTGCGTGTGCGTGTGTGTGTGTGAGTGTGTGTGTGCGTGCGTGCATGAGTGAGTGAGTGAGTGAGTGAGTGAGTGAGTGAGTGAGTGAGTGAGTGAGTGAGTTTGCATGGATCTGTACATCTGGGTCTGGTGTGTCTGCACCTGTGTAAGACTATTTATTGAGATCAGCAGAGCTCACGAGGCATGGAGGTAGACACGATCATGCCCTATCTGGATGTGTGTGCGCGTGTGTGTCGGTTCCCCCGACCTTTGGGCTTACATGCAATGATCCCTGGTGCATAATGTGTGTACTCAAGTAATGGGGGGTGCAACAGAGCATGTGTGTGAGTTCTCACCAGGCATGGAGGTAGACATGGTCCTACTCTGAATACTAGGACTGTTGGGTCCGGCTCCCTTGCTGGTGAAAGCCCTGACCCTGATGTCATAGGTGGTATCAGGCTGCAGCCCCATGATGGTCATCTGAGTCTCTATCGTGCTGTTGAGATAGAAACAATAAGATCGGTTTTAGTGTTTTAATAAGAATAAGCATTTTATTGTGTTTGTGTCGTCAGAACTCCTTTACAGAACATAAAATACAACAAAAAACCTCTAGACTTTATAAAGGGCAGGGGACTGTACCGGGGACTGGAACAAGTGAATAATCTTAATAATACCTATTGGTGTGGTTCTGTTGGCTGTTGATATCTCTGTACACCACCACGTACTGGACGATCCTCCCGTTCCTCTCAGCCAGCGCCGGAGGCTCCCAGGCCAGCTTGGTAGTAGTCGTGGTCAGGCCTACGACACTCAGGTTCTGGGGGTAACTGCTGGGCACATCGTCCGGCGTCGTAATCTCCTTCACATACTCCTCGCCGGTGCCCGCCCGGTTCTTGGCGCAGAGCTTGAAGACGTACGTGGCGCCCTTGTGCAGGCCGGTGACAGTGAAGTGGTCGTCTGTCTTCTTGAAGTCCTTTACAGTGAACGACTCCTCCTCCATACGTTTGTACTGAAGCTGGTAGCCAACATGCTCTCCCACCATCTCCTTCGGTGGTTGCCACTGGATGAGGGCTGTGTTACCAATGGTGGTACTGATCATCATAGTGGGCCTGCCTGGGACTAACGGGCAGAGAGAGGAATTAGGATCATTAGCATAATGACATAGAATACACTTAATAATGACATAGACCATACTTGATAATGACATAGAACACACTTAATAATGACATATAACACGCATAATAATTGCAAACAACACACATAATAATGACACAGAACACACTTAACAATGACACAGGACACACTTAATAATGACCCAGGACACACTAAACAATGACACAGGACACACTTAACAATGACACAGAACACACTTATAATTACACAGAACACACTAAATAATGACACAGAACACACTAAATAATGACACAGGACACACTAAATAATGACACATAACACACTTAATAATGACATAGAACACACTTAATAATGACACTAACACTTAATAATGACAAAGGACACACTTATTAATGACACAGAACACTTAAATGATTACTACCACTACAGTATTATTCAGTACTACCATAAGTTACCACTGTAAAATGTAAATATACTGGACAATTACTGCTGTTACTCTAACCATTAAGACCATGGGGGACCAGTAAACTATAAGGGCCTGCTAATTTCTGTGTCCGAAATGGCCCCCTATTCCCTATATCCCCCTTTTGTAGGATTGCGGACCAATTTCACAACAACAACAAACCAAAAAAACTTAGTCCGGGTCTCAACTTACTTTTGAGAGTTAGAATAATAGAATACACAAGGTGCAATTTTGAAATGTGGTTGTGCATCAGCAGTCACTCAATTAGCCCATGTCAGCATTTTTTTCCATATTGGTAAATGAGTCTAGTGGCCAGCTATCTAACCTTGTAGTAAGCATGGTTGAATTACCACCCGGGGTGGGCCCATTGATCATCAGTTATCATATTAAAAACTGCAAACATTTACCAACCCCTATGGCAAATTGTGTAGGTGTAGAATTTCATGAAATTAGTTGTAAAACTGCATATTTTTCTCTCTGCCCGATGGCAAAATTAGTAGAACTGCATGAAATGAGTTCTAAAATTGCAAAATCGTATTTCTGCCCCATGGTAACATGCGTAGTATTGCAGCAAACTTGCTTTAAAACGGCAACATTTTCTCTATGCCCCATGGCAAAATGTGCAGAATTGCAGGAAATTAACTTTAAAACTAAAAATATATATATTATTTTATGTGGGTACGCAGACCCAAAGCTACTGCAGCCCCACATGATGAGTTCCGTTTTCTTGTGTCCCCATCCCTGCCCTACTGTATATAGTGCACAACTTTTACCCAGAGTATTATTGGTCAACAGTAGTGAACTACATGAGGAATAGGGTGCAATTTGGGAGGCACCCATAGTGTGTAGTCATGGAGGCAGCCATAGTGTGTAGTCATGGAGGCAGCCATAGTGTGTAGTCATGGAGGCAGCCATAGTGTGTAGTCATGGAGGCAGCCATAGTGTGTAGTCATGGAGACAGCCATAGTGTGTTGTCATGGAGGCAGCCATATTGTGTAGTCATGGAGGCAGCCATAGTGTGTAGTCATGGAGGCAGCCATAGTGTGTAGTCATGGAGGCAGCCATAGTGTGTAGCCATGGAGGCAGCCATAGTGTGTAGCCATGGAGGCAGCCATAGTGTGTAGTCATGGAGGCAGCCGTAGTGTGTAGTCATGGAGGCAGCCATAGTGTGTAGTCATGGAGGCAGCCGTAGTGTGTAGTCATGGAGGCAGCCATAGTGTGTAGTCATGGAGGCAGCTATAGTGTGTAGCCATGGAGGCAGCCATAGTGTGTAGTCATGGAGGCAGCCATAGTGTGTAGTCATGGAAGCAGCCGTAGTGTGTAGTCATGGAGGCAGCCATAGTGTGTAGTCATGGAGGCAGCCATGGTGTGTAGTCATGGAGGCAGCCATAGTGTGTAGTCATGGAGGCAGCCGTAGTGTGTAGTCATGGGGTTTTTCACAATTCCTGACATTTAATCCTAGTAAAAATTCCCTGTTTTAGGTCAGTGAGTATCACCACTTTATTTTAAGAATGTGAAATGTCAGAATAATATAATTATTTATTTCAGCTTTTATTTCTTTCATCACATTCCTAGTGGGTCAGAAGTTTACATAAGCTCAATTAGTATTTGATATCATTGCCTTTAAATTGTTTAACTTGGGTCAAACGTTTTGGGTAGACTTCCAGAAGCTTCCCACAATAAGTTGGGTGAATTTTGGCCCACTCCTCCTGACAGCTGGTGTAACTGAGTCAGTTTTGTAGGTCTCCTTGCTCACACACGCTTTTTCAGTTCTGCCCACACATGTTCTATAGGATTGAGGTCAGGGACACTCCAATACCTTGACTTTGTTGTCCTTAAGCCATTTTGCCACAACTTTGGAAGTATGCCTGGGGTCATTGTCCGTTTGGAAGACCCATTTGCGACCAAGCTTTAACTTCCTGACCGATGTCTTGAGATGTTGCTTCAATATATTCACATAATTTTTCTTTCCTCATGATGCCCTCTATTTTGTGAAGTGCACCAGACCCTCCTGCAGCCATGCACCCCCACAACATGATGCTGCCACCCCCGTGCTTCACGGTTGGGATGGTGTTCTTCAGCTTGCAAGCCTCCCCCTGTTTCCTCTAAACATAACAATGCTCATTATGGCCAAACAGTTCTATTTTTGTCATCAGACCAGAGGACATTTCTCCAAAAACTACGATCTTTTTCCCCATGTGCAGTTGCAAATCGTAGTCTGGCTTTTTTTATGGCGGTTTTGGAGCAGTAGCTTCTTCCTTGCTGAGGGGCCTTCCAGATTATGTAAATATAGGACTCGTTTTACATTTTTAACTGTTTCCTCCAACATCTTCACAAGGTCCTTTGCTGTTGTTCTGGGATTGATTTGCACTTTTCGCACCAAAGTACGTTCATCTCTAGGAGACAGAACGCGTCTCCTTCCTGAGTGGTATGATGGCTGCGTGGTCTCATGGTGTTTATACTTGTGTACTATTGTTTGTACAGTTGAACATGGTACCTTCAGGCGTTTGGAAATTGCTCCCAGGGATGAACCAGACTTGTGGAGCGCTACAATTTTGTTTCTGAGGTCTTGGCTGATTTCTTTTGATTTTCCCATGATGTCAAGCAAAGAGGCACTGCGTTTGAAGGTAGGCCTTGAAATACATCCACAGGTACACCTCCAATTGACTCAAATGATGTCAATTAGCCTATCAGAAGCTTCTAAAGCCATGACATCATTTTCTGGAATTTTCCAAGCTGTTTAAAGGCACAGTCAACTTAGTGTATGTAAACTTCTGACCCACTGGAATTGTGACACAGTGAATTATAAGTTAAATAATTTGTCTGTAAACAATTGTTGGAAAAATTACTTGTGTCATGCACAAAGTAGATGTCCTAACCGACTTGCCAAAACTATAGTTTGTTAACAAGAAATTTGTGGAGTGGTTGAAAAATGAGTTTTAATGACTCCAACCTAAGGATATGCAATATTACGACTTCAAAAGTATATATATATATATATATATACAGTATGTACATATAACTAGGATGTGACTAGGCAACAGTATAGATAATAAACAGTAGCAGCAGCATATGTGATGAGTCAAAAAAGTTTGTTCGAAAAGGGTCAATGCAGACAGTTAAATAGCTAACCAAATATCTACCCGGACTATCTATTTAGCAGGCTTGGGGGTAAGAGCTGTTCAGGGTCCTGTTGGTTCCAGACTGCATCGGTACTGCTTGCTGTGCAGTAAGATAGAAAACCATCTATGACTTGGTTGGCTGGAGACTTCGAAAATGTTTAGGGCCTTGCTCTGACACCGCCTGTTATAGAGGTCCTGGATGGCAGGGAGCTCAGCCACAGTGATATACTAGGCTGTACACACTACCCTCTAGTGCCTTGCGGTCAGATGCCAAGTAGTTGCCATACATACCATGCAGTGACTTAGCCAGTCAAGATGGTCTCAATTGTGCAGCTGTAAAACTTTTTGAGGATCTGAGGGCCCATGCCAAATCTGTTCAGCCTCCTGAGGGGGAAGAGGCATTGTTGTGCCCTCTTCACGACTGTGTTGGTGTGTGTGGAACAGGCAAGATCCTTATTGATGTGGACACTGAGGAACTCGACCCGCTCCACTACAGCCCTGTCAATGTGAATTGGGGCATGCTCGACCCTCTGTTTCCTGTAGTCCACAATTACCTAATTTGTCTTACTGACGTTGAGGGAGAGGTTGTTGTCCTGGCACCCCACTGCCAGGTCTCTGACCACCTCCCTAAAGGCTGCCTCATCACTGTTGGTGACCAGGCCTACCACTGTCATTTCTGTGTTCAGTCCCAGGGTAGCTTAAGTGATGAGCTTGGAGGGCACTTTGGTGTTGAACGCTGAGCTGTAGTCAATGATCAACATTCTCACATAGGTGTTCCTCTTGTCCAGGTGGGCGAGGGCAGTGTTGAGTGCAATGAAGATTGCGTCGAATAAGGATTTGTTGGGGAGGTATGGAATTGAAGTAGATACAGGGTGTCTGGGATGATGTTGTTGTGAGCCATGACCAGCCTTTCAAAGCATTTCATGGCTACAGATGTGAGTGCTACGGTGCGATAGTCATTTAAACAGTTTACCTTGGTGTTCTTGGGCGCAGGGACTATGGCTGCCTGCTTGAAACATGTAGGTATTACAGACTGGGTAAGGGAGAGGTTGAAAATGTCAGTAAAGACACTTGCCAGCTGGTCAGCGCAGTTTGTGCGTGTGTGTGTGTGTGTTTGCATGTGTGCATGTGTGTGTAGCTGTACACACCTGCTCCAGTGGTGGTGACCACCTTGGCCTTACTGCGTGCCCCGTCCCCCTTGGTGGTGTAGGCTGCCACGGTGACCGAGTAGGTGGTCTCAGGGAGCAGGCCTGTTATAACAGCCTCCTAGGGGAGAGAAAAGTTTAAACAGCCTGGGTCAGGCTAATGCTATGATGATGGCTAACACAATTTCCCAGCCTTCACCCACTGTACTGTGTTGAGTTCACTCAGGGAGGGTTAGGCACTCAAGCGCACACACACACACCCACACATTCCATACATCAGTGTAGCATTTTAAACACTCCGAAGACATTGAAGTTCTTTCTGAGAAATGGTTACAGAGAGGGTAAAATATCTGCCCTCAACAAGATCTGTCCCCAACAAGATCTGTCCCCAACAATATCTGTCCCCAACAAGATCTGTCCCCAACAAGATCTGTCCTTAACAAGATCTGTCCTCAAGATGATCTGTCCTCAAGATTATCTATCCTCAAGATTATCTATCCTCAAGATCTGCTGCCTCAAGATGCTCCCTGTACGTGTTCTACACAAATAAAAACTGAATATCCAATATTAGTTACTGTGTGTCTGTGTCCCTCACGTGCATACATTTGGTTGAATCATTGCTGGATTTTACAACTTGCCCCAAACAAGGTTTTTGAAATAAATAAAATAAATATTGTCTGTGTGACTGAAAAAGTAAAAAGGTAAGGTGCTGTTATCATAAACAGTACAGTGTCTCAGTACTACTGTGTCTCCGTACTGTCTCAGTAATACAGTGTCTCAGTACTACTGTGTCTCAGTACTACAGTGGCTCAGTACTACCGTGTCTCAGTACTAATTTGTCTCAGTACTACCGTGTCTCAGTACTACCGTGTCTCAGTACCACCGTGTCTCAGTACCACCGTGTCTCAGTACTACCTTGTCTCAGTACTACCGTGTCTCAGTACTACCGTGTCTCAGTACTACCGTGTCTCAGTACTACTGTGTCTCCGTACTGTCTCAGTAATACAGTGTCTCAGTACTACTGTGTCTCAGTACTACAGTGGCTCAGTACTACCGTGTCTCAGTACTAATTTGTCTCAGTACTACCGTGTCTCAGTACCACCGTGTCTCAGTACCACCGTGTCTCAGTACTACCTTGTCTCAGTACTACCGTGTCTCAGTACTACCGTGTCTCAGTACCACCGTGTCTCAGTACTACCGTGTCTCAGTACCACCGTGTCTCAGTACCACCGTGTCTCAGTACTACCTTGTCTCAGTACTACCGTGTCTCAGTACTACCGTGTCTCAGTACCACCGTGTCTCAGTACCACCGTTTCTCAGTACCACCGTGTCTCAGTACTACCGTGTCTCAGTACTACCGTGTCTCAGTACAGTGGCTCAGTACTACCGTGTCTCAGTACAGTGGCTCAGTACTAAAGTGTCTCAGTACTACCGTGTCTCAGTACTACCGTGTGTCAGTACCACCGTGTCTCAGTACAGTGTCTCAGCACAGTGTCTCAGTACTACTGTGTCTCAGTACTACTGTGTCTCAGTGCTGTGTCTCAGTACTACCGTGTCTCAGTACTACCGTGTCTCAGTACCACCGTGTCTGAGTACCACCGTGTCTCAGTACTACCGTGTCTCAGTACTACCTTGTCTCAGTACTACCTTGTTGCAGTACTACCGTGTCTCAGTACCACCTTGTCTCAGTACTACCTTGTCGCAGTACTACCGTGTCTCAGTACCACCTTGTCTCAGTACTACCTTGTCTCAGTACCACCTTGTCTCAGTACTACCTTGTCTCAGTACTACCGCGTCTCAGTACCACCGTGTCTCAGTACTACCTTGTCTCAGTACTACCTTGTCTCAGTACCACCGTGTCTCAGTACCACCGTGTCTCAGTACCACCGTGTCTCAGTACCACTGTGTCTCAGTACTACCGTGTCTCAGTACTACCATGTCTCAGTACAGTGGCTCAGTACCACCATGTCTCAGTACCACCGTGTCCCAGTACCACCGTGTCTCAGTACCACCGTGTCTCAGAACTACTGTGTCTCAGTACTACCGTGTCTCAGTACAGTGGCTCAGTACTACCGTGTCTCAGTACAGTGGCTCAGTACTAAAGTGTCTCAGTACTACCGTGTCTCAGTACTACCGTGTGTCAGTACCACCGTGTCTCAGTACAGTGTCTCAGCACAGTGTCTCAGTACTACTGTGTCTCAGTACTACTGTGTCTCAGTGCTGTGTCTCAGTACTACCGTGTCTCAGTACTACCGTGTCTCAGTACCACCGTGTCTCAGTACCACCGTGTCTCAGTACTACCGTGTCTCAGTACTACCTTGTCACAGTACTACCTTGTTGCAGTACTACCGTGTCTCAGTACCACCTTGTCTCAGTACTACCTTGTCGCAGTACTACCGTGTCTCAGTACCACCTTGTCTCAGTACTACCTTGTCTCAGTACCACCTTGTCTCAGTACCACCGTGTCTCACTACCACCGTGTCTCAGTAACACCGTGTCTCAGTACCACTGTGTCTCAGTACTACCGTGTCTCAGTACTACCATGTCTCAGTACAGTGGCTCAGTACCACCATGTCTCAGTACCACCGTGTCCCAGTACCACCGTGTCTCAGTACCACCGTGTCTCAGTACCACCATTTCTCAGTACCACCGTGTCTCAGTACCACCGTGTCTCAGTACCACCGTATCTCAGTACTGTGTCTCAGTACTACCGTGTCTCAGTACTGTGTCTCAGTACTACCGTGTTTCAGTACCACCGTGTCTCAGTACCACCATGTCTCAGTACCACCGTGTCCCAGTACCACCGTGTCTCAGTACTACCGTGTCTCAGTACAGTGTCTCAGTACCACCGTGTCTCAGTACTACCGTGTCTCAGTACCACCGTGTCTCAGTACTACTGTGTCTCAGTACTACCGTGTCTCAGTACTACCGTGTCTCAGTACTGTGTCTCAGTACTACCGTGTCTCAGTACAGTGTCTCAGTACTACCGTGTTTCAGTACCACCGTGTCTCAGTACCACCGTGTCTCAGTACTACCGTGTCTCAGTACCACCGTGTCTCAGTACCACCGTGTCTCAGTACCACCGTGTCTCAGTACTACCGTGTCTCAGTACTACCGTGTCTCAGTACTACCGTGTCTCAGTACAGTGTCTCAGTACTACCGTGTCTCAGTACCACCGTGTCTCAGTACCACCGTGTCTCAGTACTGTGTCTCAGTACTACCGTGTCTCAGTACTGTGTCTCAGTACTACCGTGTTTCAGTACCACCGTGTCTCAGTACCACCATGTCTCAGTACCACCGTGTCCCAGTACCACCGTGTCTCAGTACTACCGTGTCTCAGTACAGTGTCTCAGTACCACCGTGTCTCAGTACTACCGTGTCTCAGTACCACCGTGTCTCAGTACTACTGTGTCTCAGTACTACCGTGTCTCAGTACTACCGTGTCTCAGTACTGTGTCTCAGTACTACCGTGTCTCAGTACAGTGTCTCAGTACTACCGTGTTTCAGTACCACCGTGTCTCAGTACCACCGTGTCTCAGTACTACCGTGTCTCAGTACCACCGTGTCTCAGTACCACCGTGTCTCAGTACCACCGTGTCTCAGTACTACCGTGTCTCAGTACTACCGTGTCTCAGTACTACCGTGTCTCAGTACAGTGTCTCAGTACTACCGTGTCTCAGTACCACCGTGTCTCAGTACCACCGTGTCTCAGTACTACCGTGTCTCAGTACTACCGTGTCTTAGTACCACCTTGTCTCAGTACTACTGTGTCTCAGTACCACCGTGTCTCAGTACTACCGTGTCTCAGTACCACCGTGTCTCAGTACTACTGTGTCTCAGTACCACCGTGTCTCAGTACCACCGTGTCTCAGTACTGTGTCTCAGTACTACCGTGTCTCAGTACGACCGTGTCACAGTACCACTGTGTCTCAATTCCACCGTGTCTCAGTACCACCGTGTCTCAGTACCACCGTGTCTCAGTACTGTGTCTCAGTACTACCGTGTCTCAGTACTGTGTCTCAGTACTGTGTCTCAGTACTACCGTGTCTCAGTACTGTGTCTCAGTACCACCGTGTCTCAGTACCACCGTGTCTCAGTACTGTGTCTCAGTACTACCGTGTCTCAGTACTGTGTCTCAGTACTGTGTCTCAGTACTACCGTGTCTCAGTACCACCGTGTCTCAGTACAGTGTCTCAGTACTACCGTGTCTCAGTACCACCGTGTCTCAGTACCACCGTGTCTCAGTACTACCGTGTCTCAGTACCACCGTGTCTCAATACCACCGTGTCTCAGTACTACCGTGTCTCAGTACCACCGTGTCTCAGTACCACCGTGTCTTAATACCACCGTGTCTCAGTACTGCGTCTCAGTACCACCGTGTCTCAGTACTGTGTCTCAGTACCACCGTGTCTCAGTACTACAGTGTCTCAGTACTACTGTGTCTAAGTCATTTTGTAAATATTGATCTCCTAATTCTTCCTGATATTTTATACTGGGGAATATTAAATGAGAATGTTACTATTTAGGAACATAATATGTATATTTGATGTAAATGGCATGTTGTAGAAGGTTCCAGACACTTTTTCTTACATTTTCACTTGGTTTTGAAAAATGTACCCAATCAGCGAGTTACTTGCTGAGCCTCAAATTAGATACATATTAGGTTCCAAAATAGTGACATTCTCTTTTAATATAGATGCTATACAGCCCAAAAACACAAAGACAGTGTTGAATTCTAAAACCCAAATAAAGTCAGAGTCTTGATCTCTGAGTCCCTCTTTTGACCAGGTCCCATATGGCTCTGTTCAAAAGCAGTACACAAGTCAGGCACTTTTGAAGATATGCCCCCAGTTAAAGTGTTCAGAGTTGTTCTCGGTCTCTCTCTCTGACTGGCCAGAACCACAGCCTTTAAAGCAGTTTGTATCCAACTGTCAAGTGTAGGCTATAATAAGCAAACCCCATTAAGCACACCAACACAAACCACACAAAATACACACACGACACAAATCAAAACTTGAGATCTCTCTTTCTCACGCACACACACACACACACACATCTATATCATAGTGCACACCCTCGCACATGTTCCTCTCCATTTCAAAAGGAACTCATTAAAATGAAGACACCTAAAGAGACAGAGATCCTTTGAGCCCAAAAAAGAGTTGGAGAGGTTCTTTCTCCTCGGACTGAGTGGGGATCCATTTCCTCCATGGCTGATGAGATGAGCGAGAGAGCAGTGGAGAGAGTAAAGACCAGCAGTATGTCCCAAATGGCATCCTATTTCCTATATAGTGCACTACTTTTGTCCAGGGCTGTAAGGACACCGACATACAAGTAGTGCACCATAAAGGCAATAGGGTGCAATTTGGGACGCAGTCCGGGTGGATGGATGCGCTTCAGACTGAAGAGAGGAAGTCAAAGACAGGAGGGGGGTTTCCAACTGAGAACACCCAGGAAGACTCATCCCCCATCCCTCCATCTTATCCCTCCTCCAGCCTGCCGCCTGTGGCACCAGCCTGTAGGTGCCTGGGGCCTGGAGCTCAGCCCAGCCTGTAGGTGCCTGGGGCCTGGAGCTCAGCCCAGCCTGTAGGTGCCTGGGGCCTGGAGCTCAGCCCAGCCTGTAGGTGCCTGTGGCCTGGAGCTCAGCCCAGCCTGTAGGTGCCTGGGGCCTGGAGCTCAGCCCAACCTGTAGGTGCCTGGGGCCTGGAGCTCAGCCCAGCCTGTAGGTGCCTGTGGCCTGGAGCTCAGCCCAGCCTGTAGGTGCCTGGGGCCTGGAGCTCAGCCCAACCTGTAGGTGCCTGGGGCCTGGAGCTCAGCCCAGTCTTGTGAGGAGAGGAGATGAGATGACAGACCACGAAGCTGCAGCTAACAACCACAGAAATGAGCATGGCCATACAAGCCAGCTCTGATTCCCAGAGACCAAACAAATGTTTCATCATGATTTCATGGCTAGCCTCTCACATCTTTATTGCATGACATTCATTAAAAAGCTCTTCCCTTCCTGCTAATTAATCACAGACATGCTGCTGAGCAGAGCAGGCTGGCGGTCTCTGTAGTAGGCTATTTTGAGAAAAGATGGCTCACTTAGGGTTTATGTAACCCTCCCCCAAACCCCACCCCATCTTTCAGTAGGGGAGTTGGAGAGTTAGAAGTAAGAGGGAAATATGAGTCATCTGAAGCTATAACATTTATTTTAAAAGCTTCATTATTTTAAATGTACAGCTTTCCTTTTAAGTTTCGGGCCCTGCAGTGGTTTCTCTCTTTCAATTGGATAAAAAAAAAAAATCAGTTTCTTATCTCTCTCTCTCTCTTTAAAATCCAGAGGGGGTGGAGGAGGGGGGAGGGGGCTCTGGTTCTCTGGGAATGTAGGGATGGATTCCATGGGAGGGAATATATTAAACATTTAACATTAAGACATGGGTTGCAACACAAATGGCACCTTATTCCCTATATAGTGCACTACTTTTGACCAGGACCCATACTGCCCATAGGGCTCTGATCAAAAGCAGTGCAATATATAGGGAATAGGATGCCATTCAGGACGTAGATAAGACATGATGAATGATTCTGTTCTACATCCAAGGGAACTCCTTCAAGGCTTGTTTAAATAAAGCCAATCAAGTCGTCATGACTTCCAGTACCAGTAGGCTTCAGATCAAGTCCTCTGGTCCCCTCCACCTAACCAGTCCACCTCAATCACCAGGAGGGCCTAACATTAACCAGTCCACCTCAATCACCAGGAGGGCCTAACACTAACCAGTCCACCTCAATCACCAGGAGGGCCTAACACTAACCAGTCCACCTCAATCACCAGGAGGGCCTAACACTAACCAGTCCACCTCAATCACCAGGAAGGCCAAACACTAACCAGTCCACCTCAATCACCAGGAAGGCCTACCCCTCACCCTAACCCTCCACCTCGATCACCAGGAAGGCCTAACCCTCCATCACCAGGAAGACCTAACCCTCACCCTAACCCTAACCCTAGACCTCCATCACCAGAAAGGCCTATCCCTCACCCTAACCCTCCATCACCAGGAAGGACTACCCCTCACCCTAACCCTCCACCTCGATCACCAGGAAGGCCTAACCCTCGATCACCAGGAAGGCCTAACCCTCACCCTAACCCTAACCCTCAACCTCCATCACCAGGAAGGCCTATCCCTCACCCTAACCCTCCATCACAAGGAAGGCCTACCCCTCACCCTAACCCCCCACCTCCATCACCAGGAAGGCCTACCCCTCACCCTAACCCGCCACCTCAATCACCAGGAAGGCCTACCCCTCACCCTAACCCTCCATCACCAGGAAGGCCTACCCCTCACCCTAACTCCCCACCTCCATCACCAGGAAGGCCTACCCCTCACCCTAACCCTCAACCACCAGGAAGACCTACCCCTCACCCTAACCCTCCCCCTCCATCACCAGGAAGGCCTCAACCCTCACCCTAACCCTCCATCACCAGGAAGGCCTACCCCTCACCCCAACCCCCCACCTCCATCACCAGGAAGGCCTACCCCTCACCTCAACCCCCCACCTCCATCACCAGGAAGGCCTACCCCTCACCCTTACCCTCCATCACCAGGAAGACCTATCCCTCACCCTAACCCCCCACCTCAATCACCAGGAAGGCCTACCCCTCACCCTAACCCTCCATCACCAGGAAGGCCTACCCCTCACCCTAACCCCCCACCTCCATCACCAGGAAGGCCTACCCCTCACCCTAACCCTCAACCACCAGGAAGACCTACCCCTCACCCTAACCCTCCCCCTTCATCACCAGGAAGGCCTACCCCTCACCCTAACCCCCCACCTCATTCACCAGGAAGGCCTACCCCTCACCCTAACCCTCCCCCTCCATCATCAGGAAGACCTACCCCTCACCCTAACCCCCCACCTCCATCACCAGGAAGGCCTAACCCTCACCCTAACCCTCCATCACCAGGAAGGCCTACCCCTCACCCTAACCCTCCATCACAAGGAAGGCCTACCCCTCACCCTAACCCTCCACCTCAATCACCAGGAAGCCCTACCCCTCACCCTAACCCTCCATCACCAGGAAGGCCTACCCCTCACCCTAACCCTCCATCACCAGGAAGGCCTACCCCTCACCCTAACCCTCCATCACCAGGAAGGCCTACCCCTCACCCTAACCCTCCATCACCAGGAAGGCCTACCCCTCACCCTAACCCTCCATCACCAGGAAGGTCTACCCCTCACCCTAACCCTCCATCACCAGGAAGGCCGACCACTCACCCTAACCCTCCATCACCAGGAAGGTCTACCCCTCACCCTAACCCTCCACCTCCATCACCAGGAAGGCCTCACCCCTCACCCTAACCCTCCATCACCAGGAAGGCCTACCCCTCACCCCAACCCCCCACCTCCATCACCAGGAAGGCCTACCCCTCACCCCAACACCCCACCTCCATCACCAGGAAGGCCTACCCCTCACCCTAACCCTCCATCACCAGGAAGGTCTACCCCTCACCCTAACCCTCCATCACCAGGAAGGCCGACCCCTCACCCTAACCCTCCATCACCAGGAAGGCCTACCCCTCACCCTAACCCTCCATCACCAGGAAGGTCTACCCCTCACCCTAACCCTCCATCACCAGGAAGGCCGACCCCTCACCCTAACCCTCCACCTCCATCACCAGGTAGGCCTACCCCTCACCCTAACCCTCCATCACCAGGAAGGCCTACCCCTCACCCTAACCCTCCACCTCCATCACCAGGAAGGCCTCAACCCTCACCCTAACCCTCCATCACCAGGAAGGCCTACCCCTCACCCCAACCCCCCACCTCCATCACCAGGAAGGCCTACCCCTCACCTCAACCCCCCACCTCCATCACCAGGAAGGCCTACCCCTCACCCTAACCCTCCATCACCAGGAAGGCCGACCCCTCACCCTAACCCTCCATCACCAGGAAGGCCTACCCCTCACCCTAACCCTCCACTCCATTACCATTTCAGACCTGATTTTCACTTACGAAAAATGTATCAACCCCTGCAAAAATGTCAATTATAATCCACATAATAATTCACATTTCCTGTTGTGCAGGATCATTATACTGCTGTAGCAAACTGGCTCAAATTAAGATCCTACATCTTCAGATCTTCAGATCTTCAGATGTAGGATCTTAATTTGACGACCCTGTTGCAATGTAGGATATTTAAAACTTGTACTTGTATTTGAGGTTTAAAAAGTAATTTCCACTACACAAATGTCCATTAATTATTATCCACATTTCCTGTTGCTACGGGAAATGATTTTCCTTTTTTAGCAAACTGGCTAAAATGAAGAACCTACATCTGAACCTGTCTGGCATTAGGAACAGATTCTCCTGCCACTCTGATACATTTTTCTTCCTCTCACAGATGATGTCAAAAGACTCCGGAGCAGAGCATTCCAGTCCCAGGGGGACTTTCTGTTTCTGTGAAGGATGGATGGGATGGGTTTGATTTCCCTGTGACACTGTAAGGTGAGTCCGGGACCTCTGTCTGTTTATTCTAGGATGGTATCAGAATATGAATCTCTGTACAGAGGAAGTGGGATAGTATCCACCAATACACACACACACACACACACACACACACACACACACACACACACACACACACACACACACACACACACACACACACACACACACACACACACACACACACACAGCCACACAGCCACACAGCCACACCCACACAGGAGCACACACACAGCCACACCCACACAGGAGCACGCACACAGGCACTTTACATAGGTATGCATGAATGCACAAACAGTAAATTGGCCAACAACAATATATAAACAACACAAAAAGAAAGGCCAGCAAACAAATCAACAGTCTGCATCACTGGGCCGTGTGCACCTTCCATAACACAACAGAAACATACAGACCAACAAATCAACAGTCTGCATCACTGGGCCGTGTGCACCTTCCATTACACAACAGAAACATACAGACCAACAAATCAACAGTCTGCATCACTGGGCCGTGTGCACCTTCCATTACACAACAGAAACATACAGACCAACAAATCAACAGTCTGCATCACTGGGCCGTGTGCACCTTCCATTACACAACAGAAACATACAGACCAACAAATCAACAGTCTGCATCACTGGGCCGTGTGCACCTTCCATTACACAACAGAAACATACAGACCAACAAATCAACAGTCTGCATCACTGGGCCGTGTGCACCTTCCATAACACAACAGAAACATACAAGAGCAGGAATTCACAGCACACTCAATTAGCGGGAGCCAAAATGTATTCCACAACACAACGTAGCATGACGTTCAGCAGCACTCACACCATCTCAGCTGTTACTCAATATGTAAATCCACTTTTTAGTAAAAGCCAGGAAGTGTGGTTCAGGTGATTCAAGAATGGCAGCAGAGAGCTCAGGAAGGTTTCTGGTTTCTGTTTGACAGTGCACAACAAAGGCCAGGTCAGGACTATTATAACACAACACCCATGCCTCTGTGTGTGTGTGTGTGTGTGTGTGTGTGTGTGTGTGTGTGTGTGTGTGTGTGTGTGTGTGTGTGTGTGTGTGTGTGTGTGTGTGTGTGTGTGTGGCAGGTATGGTATGGTAAATCAATACTATGTGTGGCTGGCTGTCCAAGACAATTACACACACATAATCCATAAGGACACCTTTATTCCTGCCGAACCTAAACACAAGAGGATTTACAGCTGTAACGCTTCAAACACACACACTCACACACCCCATGTTCAAACCATGATCAAACACACAGTATGGCACACATTGTGCAGTATGCATCATGTCTTCAGCAGGACTCTCTCACCAACCTCAGAAGCACAGCAGCGTTGAGTGGAGCGGCGTTCCCGCACTTGAAGTGTATTGAAATGTGTCTGTGTTCATATCAAAGCTGAGGCAGAGTAGAGGTGACTGAAGGAGTGCTGCAGACTAGGCCTGCGTCCCAAATAGCACTTTATTCCCTTACAGTGCACTACTTTTGACCAGGGCACAGAGGACTCTATTCAAAAGTAGTACACTAAATGGAATAGGGGGGCAGTTGGGACACAGACTAGAACTCACAGTTCTGCCTGAGAACCCCCTGCGCTCCACCCCCAACCAGATTTCTCACACACTCCCCTCCCTAAACCCTCTCCACTCCCCCACTTCAAACCGTACACCAATACCCTCCACACTCTGAGTCGTACACCAACACCCTCCACACTCTGGGCCGTACACCAGCACCCTCCACACTCTGGGCCGTACACCAACACCCTCCACACTCCCAGCACCACCCACCTTCCTCACACAACACACTTGGTAAGTAAGAAGCATACGGAGGAAAGGAGAAGCATTTTAAGGAGGAAATGAGACAAGGAAATTTCCATGAGAATTCCTAAAAATAAATGTTGTTCCTGTTTTGTGACGAGTGAAATGTTCCGTTGGACGAGAAAGGGACTGCTGTAAGAAGGTTGCTGACTGATTGACGACTGACAGACTGACAGAGAGTAAAGGTGGAGAAGCATTACTATCTACAGGTAACTGTCAAAATAAAGGAAACACCAACATAAAGTGTCTGAATAGGGTGTTGGGCATCACGAGCCAGAACAGCTCAATGCACCTGGCATAGATTCTACGTGTGTCTGGAACTCTATTGGAGGGATGCAACACCATTATTCCACAAGAAATTCCATAATTTGGTGTTTTGTTGATGGTGGTGGAAATCGGTGTTTCAGGAGCTACTCCAGAATCTCCCATATGTGTTCAATTGGGTTGAGATCTGGTGTCTAAGATGACCAGGGCATATGGTTTACATCATTTTCATGCTCATCAAACCATTCAGTGACCACTCGTGCCCTGTGAATGGGGGCAATGTCATCCTATGGGGGCCGTGGTAGCCAAAATAATCGGCATCTGGGACTGCCCAGCATTTTTATACACGGCCCTAAGCATGATCGGATGTTCATTGCTTAGGAACTGCTCAGGAACGACACCTGTATGGAAGAACCTGCTTTCAATACACTTCATATCCCTCATTTACCCAAGTGTTTCCTTTATTTTGGTAGTTATCTGTATGTGTAAATTAAGATCTAGTTAGAAAGAGAAGATCCAGCTAGAAAAAGATAATGTAGATAGTGAAAACAGAGAGTAGAAATAGAGGTGTAGTGAAAATGGCCTAGGGTTAAAAAAAAAGAGGAGGGAAGAGAGTGGAGCGGAAGAAATGAGTAGGACTAGGCTATAGCTAGAGAACTTATGAGATAAACTGTAGCATGATAATAATGCTCAGTTAAGGTCATGTATAGGTTATGTCTCATATCATAGAAAACTGTTTTAAGGAAGAAGAGATGCTTTACCCTATTACAGTTACATTACATTAATTATTATGACGTGGAAAAGCTTATTTCACATACTATGTGCTCCCTGTCTAGCTCTTTCTTTCTAAAGTCCAATGCTCCTACGAGTCTGACTGCTTCAGGTTAAGGGAAGGAGAGAGTGTTAGTCCCCAGACAGAGAGAAAGGGAGAGGGATTGGGAGAGGATAGGGAGAGAGAACAGAGAGAGCTCCCCATGGGCCCACGGACCTTCAAACTGCATCGCACCCAGCACACACTACACACTCCTCCTACTCACATAGTCCATGGTATCCTCAACGTTCCACTGATGACAGGAAGCAGACAGGAGGGAGGGAGAGAGGAAGTCAAACACAGAACAGCATAGATGGAACAAAAAAAAAGATTGAACTTTTTTTTCTCTGTAGGTAAGAAAAGGGCCATAGGCCATCCTACAGGCACTGCAACAGTGGCATGCTCAGTCTCCAGGTGATTAGTGACTGGAAGACTGGGAGAGGAAACTAGAGGGGGAGGGAAAGGGTTAATATGCAGTAATGGATACAGGTAGATGGGTGGAGGGAGGGTGGTTGCTCTCCACAGCCCCACCTAGTGAGCAGGGGAGCACAGCTCCTAGTCCTGAGGGGCAATCTGTGTTGGTTGGGACATCCCTGCTGGTGTACTTGCTGTGTGGGTTTATCGATCAGGGGAAGAGAATTATCAAAAGACAATCCTGATAACTTACCTGCAACGTCATTCCAGCCTCTTGCAAACATGTACTGTGTCTGAAAACATGTCAATATGTATATCCCAACCCTTGACAAAACATGAAGGTTCCCAACAAATTCATCATTCTTAGAAAGTGGCCTGCATGGTTTTGAGACACAAATCGACTACCTTGTTATTCCATCTGTATGATTGATGCTTTTTGTTCAGATATTTCAGATGGCCAACAGTGGGTGACATCCAAACCAGGATGAGATTATATGAACCAGCACATAAAGGAAGATAAGCAATAACAAGAAAAATCCTCTGAGCTATAGGGTGTAGGAAGTAACTCTGAAGTCTAAGTCGGTCTTCAATGGGCTGATGATAACAAGCTCTCATCATCTAGAGAGAAAGAAAGTGGGGGAGTGTGTGTGTGTGTGTCTGTCTGTGTCAGTGTGTGTGTGTGTGTGTGTGTGTGTGTGTGTGTGTGTGTGTGTGTGTGTGTGTGTGTATGTGTGTGTGTGTGTGTGTGTGTGTGTGTGTGTGTGTGTGTGTGTGTGTGTGTGTGTGTGTGTGTGTGTGTGTGTGTGTGTGTGTGTGTGTGTGTGTGTGTCTGTGTGTCTGTGTGTCTGTGTCTCACTGAGAAACAGAGAGAGAGAAAGACAGAGTGAGAGAGAGAGAGACAGAGAGAGAGAGAGACAGAGGGACAGACAGAGAGACAGAGACACAGACAGAAGTAGAGAGAGAGACACCCATAGCTATTGGCTGGTGGTTTAGCTGTCCTGTGCTGATGTAATGTGCCTGTCAGTGAGTTGAGATTACATTTCACCTTCAGAGGTTAGAGCCCTTTTGCTTATTCAGCAGCCAGTCTGGAGATTACATTTTTATTTTTTGCCGTGAGGTACCTGCACCACCTATTCCCTTCATTCACACTTCCCTTTGAAATAAAGCTGGCTAGAGCCCCTTAAACCCTACAGCCCCCTCCCAGCCACCCTCCTAGGCT
>NC_048569.1:78907113-78949613 GCF_013265735.2 Oncorhynchus mykiss | reverse complement strand
CTTCTCTACTCCACTACCTCCCTCCTTCTCTCGATCTTCTCCACTCTCCATCTCTCCCTCTCCCCCTTCCCTCTCACAGTGACCTATCTCTGCTGAAGCATACATTTTACAGGGCTCCAGGAGACACAGATCAGTGTTTGACAGATCAAGACAATCTTATCTGATCAGACAAGCCTCATGCTTCACAGCCATCAACACTGGGGCCTCTTAGAATCCTTCAGGTGTCCAAAAATAAGAGAGAGAGAGAAAGAGAAAGAGAGAGAGAGAGAGAGAGAGAGGGAGAAGATAGAGAACGAGAGAGGGAAAACAGAGAAAGAGAGGGAGATAGAGACAGTGTGTGTGTGAGCATGTGTGTGCGTGTCCGAGTGTGTGTGCGAGTGAGTGAATGAGTGAGTGAGTGAGTGAGTGAGTGAGTGAGTGAGAGTGAGAGAGACAGAGAGAGATAAAGAAGGGAAACTTCCAGAACCCGCTGGATTCTCCAATTACATTTAACAAAATACAAATCACGAATTCCAAATGGCTATACTTACACACTTTAACATCATCTTCAGCTCTGGCATCTTCCCCAATATTTGGAACCAAGGACTGATCACCCCAATCCACAAAAGTGGAGATAAATTTGACCACAATAACTACTGTGGGATATGAGTTAAGAGCAACCTTGGGAAAATCCTCTGCATTATCATTAACAGCAGACTCGTACATTTCCACAGTGAAAACAATGTACTGAGCAAATGTCAAATTGTCGTTTTACAAAATTACCGCAAGACAGAAAACGTATTCACCCTGCATACCTTAATTGACAAACAAACAAACCAAAACAAAGGCTAAGTCTTCTCATGCTTTGTTGATTTCAAAAAATGCTTTGGACTCAATTTGGCATGAGGGTCTGCTATACAAATTGATAGAGAGTGGTGTTGGGGGAAAAACATACGACAACATAACATTTCAAACAACAAGTGTGCATTTAATATTGGCAAAAAACACACATTTCTTTCCTCAGGGCCATGGGCTGAGACAGGGATGCAGTTTGAACACCACCCTCTTCAACATATATCAAGGAATTGGCGAAGGCACCAGAACAGTCTGCAGCACCCTGTCTCACCTTACTAGAATCTGAAGTCAAATGTCTACTGTTTGCTGATGATCTGGTGCTTCTGTACCCAACCAAGGAGGGCCTACAGCAGCACCTAGATCTTCTGCACAGATTATGTCAGACTTGGGCCCTGACAGGAAATCTCAGTAAGACAAAAATAATTGTGTTCCAAAAAAGGTCCAGTTGCCAAGACCACAAATACAAATTCCATCTAGACACTGTTGACCTAGAGCAGACAAAAAACTATACATACCTCGGCCTAAACATCAGCGCCACAGGTAACTTCCACAAAACTGTAAATGATCTGAGAGACAAGGCAAGAAGGGCCTTCTATTAAATTCTACAACCACCTAAAAGGAATGGATTCCCAAACCTTCCATAACAAAGCCATCACCTACAGAGAAATTAACCTGGAGAAGAGCCCCCTAAGCAAGCTAGTCCTGGGGCTCTGTTCACAAACACAAACAGACCCCACAGAGCCCCATTAGATCCAACCAAACAATGAGAAAACAAAAAGAGAATTACACATTACCAAAAAACTGAGCAAACTGGAATGCTATTTGGGACTAAACAGAGAGTACACCGTGGCAGAATACCTGACCACTGTGACTGACCCAAACTTAAGGAATGATTTGACTATGTACAGACTCAGTTAGCATAGCCTTGCTATTGAGAGAAGCCTCCGTAAGCAGACCTGGCTCTCAAGAGAAGACAGGCTATGTGCACACTGCCCACAAAATGAGGTGGAACCTGAGCAGCACTTCCTAACCTCCTGGTAAACGTATGACAATATTAGAGACACATACTGTATTTCCCTCAGATTACACTGATCCACAAAGAATTTGAAAACAAGTCCAACTTTGATAAATTCCAATAAAGATCTATTGGGTAAAATACCACAGTGTGCAATCACAGTGTAATGTTTACAGTTCATTTTTGATTGTTTATTTCACTTTTGTTTATTATCTATTTCACTTGCTTTGGCAATATTTGTCCCATGCCAATAAAGCCCTTTGCCTTGAACTGAAAGGAGAAAGAGAGAAGGAGAGAGAGGGGAGTCAGGTATAAACATGAATGGTAAAGGCATCGTAAAGCACTGGGCAGGGAGTTGGCAGGCAATTAAACCTTTATGTTCCATAGAGTCTCTAACCTCCACGGCCAATCATTTGATATGGTGGAATTTACTCTGTCATTAAGGCTTTTGTCATAAGCAGGACAAAGAGAGCAGTAATCCAAGCTTGCCTGCTGTTCTAAAGAGATGACCCACAGCCACAGTAAAACAGCTAGGGGAATTTTAAAGCTTCCTTCAACTGAAAAACAACACACTACTAAGCCTATAGTGATGACAGCTTACAGTCTAGCTAATGTGTTAGTTTCTCTCTCACTGAAATGCTGTTCTCTCTCTCTCTATGTCTATAGTGATCACAGCTTATAGATTTGCTAATATGTTTCTCTGCAACAAGCTCATTTCAATTCAATTCAAAGGGCTTTATTGGCATGGGAAACACATGTTTACATTGCCAAAGCAAGTGAAATACATCTTAACAAAAGTGACCAATCTCTGTCCTTGGGTGTGTAACGTTCTATAAGCGACCGAGGGGAATGGTGATGGCCTCTTTCAAACAGATTTAGTTCCCAGGCTTCATCAGTAGCAGGAGCCAGAGAGACTGTTTTTCATGGGGCTGACAAGGACGTGGGTGCCATAAACATGGGCACAGACGGAAGCCGTGGACTGGGGAGCTCTGCTCTGGCATTAAGACCTGAGCCTAGCAAAACAGCCCAATTAAAGTGATTCAGCACCGCACCAGGGACGGAATCCATCCATCACAGAGAAGAGTGTGATGTATATACGACAGACCGAGAGAGATCCAACAGATCCGACAATGTGTATTTGTGTGTTTGTGTGTTGCATATACAACAGAGACCCAACGACACAGCCTAATATAGATGGATCCTCATCCTCCAAGTATTATTTAATTACCCTTATTTTACTCCTTCCTCCTCCTCCTCCTCCTCCTCCTCCTCCTCCTCCTCCTCTCTACCAAATCAGGCCATATGTACTGTATGTATAGCAGATCAAGCAACAGCCCATGGGCTCTGTGGGGTCTGTTAGTGTGTGTGTATAGCAGATCAGAGCAACAGCCCATGGGCTCTGTAGGGTCTGTTAGTGTGTGTGTATAGCAGATCAGAGCACCAGCCCATGGGCTCTGTGGGGTCTGTTAGTGTGTGTGTATAGCAGATCAGAGCAACAGCCCATGGGCTCTGTGGGGTCTGTTATTGTGTGTGTATAGCAGATCAGAGCAGCAGCCCATGGGCTCTGTGGGGTATGTTAGTGTGTGTGTATAGCAGATCAGAGCAATCGCCCATGGGCTCTGTGGGGTCTGTTTGTGTTTGTGTGTATAGCAGATCAGAGCAACAGCCCATGGGCTCTGTGGGGTCTGTTTGTGTTTGTGTGTATAGCAGATCAGAGCAACAGCCCATGGGCTCTGTGGGGTCTGTTAGTGTGTGTGTATAGCAGATCAGAGCAACAGCCCATGGGCTCTGTGGGGTCTGTTAGTGTGTGTGTATAGCAGATCAGAGCAACAGCCCATGGGCTCTGTGGGGTCTGTTAGTGTGTGTGTATAGCAGATCAGAGCAACAGCCGATGGGCTCTGTGGGGTCTGTTTGTGTTTGTGTGTATAGCAGATCAGAGCAACAGCCCATGGGCTCTGTGTGGTCTGTTAGTGTGTGTGTATAGCAGATCAGAGCAACAGCCCATGGGCTCTGTGGGGTCTGTTTGTGTTTGTGAACAGACCCCCTGGACCAGCTTGCTTTGGGGGCTCTTCTTCAGGTTAATTTTCTGTAGGTGATGGCTTTGTTATGGAAGGTTTGGGAATCCCTTCCTTTTAGGTCTGTGTGGCATTCCGATGCAGAGGACTAAGGAAACTACTGCAAACTAGTTATTCATTCTAATATGAAAACACTCCACTGGTTTGGCAAGAGACATTTAATAAGAAACATTACAAATAAAAACGGACCAATCTCTATGAATAAAAGTAGGAGGAAAAAAACTCTCCAAAATCAGCGATCAATTTGTGTGATGGTCAATCTGAGCTTAGAGAGGAGTGTGTGTGTCTGTGTCTGCATGCGTGTGTTGCTCCATAGGGGAAAGTGGTGTAAGTTGAGCCATTACTCTGTCAAGGGAAATATAGTATTGTTTCTAACAAAGATATGTGCATATATTTCAGGATGTATATCCCTAAAAATAATCAGAATTCATTTAAACATTGCAGTTTGGAGAACATAGCTTGTCCATAAAAAGTGATCTCTTGGCACAACGTACACTGGGTATGGGGTAAATTGAGGCCAGAACAGGGTAAGTTAAGCCGCCTACAAATTTCTGTACTGAATAAATATTACCCCTACCATTTTAAAACCATGAATATCTTTATTCCCCAAACACAATTCAACACAATCACAATCTGTTGTCTTTTGATAATGTTAAGCATCTCTTAACGCTTAACACCTACAGTACGAGACACTTTGTACTTTTTGAAACACTTTTAACATAGGCCAGGTCCTGTTGTTACCTCAAATCCCAGCGAAAAATGCCTTTCATTATGCCTGGGAAGAAAACACTTCAATTTGCTCAACTTGCCCTTGGCTCAACTTACCCCAAGGCAAACATTTTTACTATATTAACTCACACAGCTACAAGGATGCACTTTCATGCAAGGTTTAGGACCTCATAATATTATTGTAGCTTATAGATCCCAACTGACGTATAATACAATATTTAAACTATCTACTTGGATACAAGCATCATGAAACCTCTAACACAATACCTTCATTTGACTTTGTGAAAATCAGTTTGTTGTATCTTACTTGCTCACCACTTTTCCCATGTGGTTTCTTCCTTCACAGACTCCATGAAATGATGACCTCTTCCTAAATACTTGGTCACATTATTCATTTTGTGTATGGTTTCCTATAAACAAGGATGGCTCAACTTACCCCACTCTCCCCTACTGTACGTGTAGAGTCACTTTTATCACTACGCCAGATGAGCCTTCAAGACAGTCCCCTGAGAAACACATCCACTCACAGGGATACTGTATGTATGTGTGCATATGTGTGTGTGTGTGCAAGTCCATGTGTGTGTAAGTCAATGTGTGTGTAAGTCCATGTGTGTGTAAGTCAATGTGTGTGTAAGTCCATGTGTGTGCAAGTCCATGTGTGTGTAAGTCCATGTGTGTGCAAGTCCATGTGTGGGTAAGTCCATGTGTGTGCATATGTGTATGTGTGTAAGTCCATGTGTGGGTAAGTCCATGTGTGTGTAAGTCCATATGTGTGCAAGTCCATGTGTGTGCATATGTGTATGTGTGTAAGTCCATGTGTGTGCAAGTCCATGTGTGTGCAAGTCCACGTGTGTGCAAGTCCATGTGTGTGCAAGTCCACGTGTGTGCAAGTCCATGTGTGTGAAAGTCCACATGTGTGTAAGTCTATAGGTGTGTAAGTCCATGTGTGTGCAAGTCCATGTGTGTGCAAGTCCATGTGTGTGCAAGTCCATGTGTGTGTAAGTCCATGTGTGTGCAAGTCCATGTGTGTGCTCGCGTGTTGGCTCCCGTGTGTGTGTCATTGCCTGTATCTGTGAGTCATAAATGTGGTAGGGGGATGAAGAGGCCTTTATCAAGCTCTATTTCTTGCCCAGATAAGACAGGAATGCACCTCATGAAGGAAATCAGAGGTGAGACATCTCTGGGAGAGAGAAAAAACCAAACAATGTGAAATGACCGGAACGATCGGCCTCACACCACATGATAAGTCTACATGACTTTTCAGCTTGGCCAAGGAGTGGTGCAGTGTGTGTGTGTGTGTGTGTGTGTGTGTGTGTGTGTGTGTGTGTGTGTGTGTGTGTGTGTGTGTGTGTGTGTGTGTGTGTGTGTCGAAGGAGTGGTGCATCACAGAGACCAGATAAGGCAGCCATCAAGGAACAGAGATTTGAGAAGAAGTCTTTAGGTGGCTGTCTGATAGCAAGGTCACAGAAAAATGGTTGGTCAACAGCAGTCTGTTGGAACCAGTCTGATGTCGCGATAGCTCACGTTCTGTTTCACAACGAAGTAAAAAGAAACATGAGCACAGTGGTCAGTCTGCTTGACCCGGCTATACCAATTATTTACCTTATATACTGTATGGTACAGCTTTTTAACTAAACAAAAGTGTTTAAAGGGTCAGTCTGCAATTAGAAAACAACAGACCAGCTGTCGTGCCACGTACTAATCGCACACTGCAGGTTTAAGGTGCACAAGCAGAGTATCCCACATTCACAGCACACCAATACCAATGCCAGTGATGTGGATAATACAGTAGATTTGCCTGAGCGAACCGCTGTAAAACAGCAGCAGAATCAGACATGTTGTCTAGTGAATTGTCTCGCTGAACATCTCATCACACCTCCATACCTACCGTGTCAGCTAGGCTTGCCTGCAGCTATCTGAGGAGAATGGCATGGCGTGCTACCACTGATAAGCTGAGAAGCTGGAAGAGGGTTTGATACTGTGTGCTTCAGAGAGAAGGAAGGCATGCTCCTACAAGCTAATACCAGGAGAACAACTTGTACCTACAACCTCTCCCTACCGTACCTCACACGGAAAACTACAACATTATGAAACGACTAGAGATCTTCCTACAGTATATTCCTAATACAACTAGAGACAGAGAGAGAACCAGAGAGTTTGTAGGTACACTACTGTTCAAAAGTTTGGGGTAACTTAGAAATGTCATTTTTTTTTAAACAACATTTTTTTTTGTCCATTAAAATAACATCAAATTGATCAGAAATACAGTGTAGACATTGTTAATGTTGTAAATTACTATTGTAGCTGGAAACGACAGATTTTTTTTATGGAATATCTACAAAGGCGTACAGAGACCCATTATCAGCAAACTTCACTCCTGTGTTTCAAATGTTCCTATTTTTTTTCTTATTTTTTGTGTTATTGACTGTACGTTTGTTTATGTGTAACTCTGTGTTGTTGTTTTTGTCGCTTTTTGTGTTAGCTAATCCAAGTTTATAATTTTAAAAGGCTAATTGATCATTAGATCAATTGCAATTATGTTAGCACAGCTGAAAACAGTTGTTCTGATTAAAGAAGCAATAAAACTGGCCTTCTTTAGACTAATTGAGTATCTGGAGAATAAGGATTTGTGGGTTCGATTGCAGGCTCAAAATGGCCAGAAACAAGGAACTTTCTTCCGAAACTCGTCAGTCTCTTCTTGTTCTGAGAAAGGAAGGCTATTCAATGCGGAAAATTGCCAAGAAACTGAAGAACTCGTACAACGCTGTGTACTACTCCCTTAACAGAACAGCGCAAACTGGCTCTAACCAGAATTTAAAGAGGAGTTTTAGATGCACCCATCACAACTGAGCAAAAGGACAAGAACATTAGAGTATCTAGTTTGAGACACTGATGCCTCACAAGTCCTCAACTGGCAGCTTCATTCAATAGTACCCACAAAACACCACTCTCAACATCAACAGAGAAGAGGCGACTCCGGGATGCTGGCCTTCTAGGCAGAGTTCCTCTGTCCAGTGTCTGTGTTCTTTTGCCCATCTTAATTTGTAATTTTTATTGGCTAGTCTGAGATATGGCTTTTTCTTTGCAGCTCTGCATCCCGGAGTCCTCTTTTCACTGTTGACGTTGAGACTGGTGTTTTGTGGGTACTATTTAATGAAGCTGCCAGTTGAGGATTTGTGAGGCATCTGTTTCTCAAACTAGTCATTTGTGTGTGTGTGTGTGTGTGTGTGTGTGTGTGTGTGTGTGTGTGTGTGTGTGTGTGTGTGTGTGTGTGTGTGTGTGTGTGTGTGTGTGTGTGTGTGTGTGTGTGTGAGTGAGTGTGTGCATTCCTTATCAGGATTATGTTTATGCAGTTTATATTCTTAATTTACGATTACTACAACAAGATGGTGAAAAACCTAAGCAACAATATAACATAACCTTTTCCTGGAATAACAAGGCAGTGAATTTACATTCTCAATGACATAAAAGGCAGGCAACCCCAAATTCATATCTAAATACAGAATCACCCAATACATTTTCATCAGCAGCATGGCTAGAAACTGAAAACAGTCTTTCAGCCTTATTCCACTGGAGAGGAAATGGAGAAGGGAGATTTTGTTCACTGTGGTTTATAAAGGCACATACACACACGACATAAACAGGACCTTTTCAATCATGTTAAGAGGAGTAATTAACTAATCATAGTGATTGATTACCATTCTCTGCCACTGACAGAGAGTAACAGTTATTACCTACTGAGCAAAATCCATTTCCTCCAGTTCTCTATTCCGAGTGACAGAAAACTGTATGAGGTGAATCTTTGAAAGTTTGAGAGACCTGGGTTCTTTGAGCGTTTGCTTGAGCCTTCCTGGAGTACCAAATGGGCAAGCTAGCTCAATCAAGCACAGCTTAAGTATGCATTTGGTTTGCAGTTAAAGTATTAGAAAGAGGTTTGACTGGGACATTGGAGAGGGAGCTGAAGGTGAGTGAGATTGGGATATACAGTACATTATGTGTGGTACTAAGTGAGTTGGTGTCATCCAGTAGTTGCAACAGACAGTACCTGTGCCTCAGGTAGTATGTGTAGGACTGAGCGAGCTGAGTGGCAATGGGACAGTACCTGTGCCTCAGGTAGGGAGACATCCATGATGCTGGGCTGGCCTCGTGGCTCTCCGTTCTCCAGTCGCGAGTAGACCACCTGGTACCCTCTGATCTGGCCATGCTGCTTCACCTGGAGGGGGGGCTTCCACGTCACCCTCAGGGCTGTGGAGTTCAGGACATCAGCCTCCACCTTCCTGGGTGGAGCTCCAGGCACTGGGGAGAGAGGGTAATAGGTAACAGAGTTTAGGTAACAATTGAGGTTAGGTAACACGTTGAGCTTCAATTCTGACTGAGGGATGCAGCTAGGCTTAAAACCTTACAGACAGGATCTGTGTCCAAAACGGCATCCTCTTTTAGATGCACCCATAGAATCATAGAAGACAACCAACCAAGTCTGTTCCAAACGCAGTGCTCTATAGCTAGCTGGATCTCTATCAGAATGGCATCAAAGCTTCATCCGCAGCTGAGCTACTTTTGAAGGTTAGATCAAAGTGTCTCATGTGGTCCCTTAGGGGGAGACGTTGACTGCTGGGTTGAGTGGCCAAACTTTATGCTTCATGGCAGAAGAAGAGCAGAGCTGCTATTGAAACAAGCTTATTACGAGCCCCTCCAGGATGCATGGTCAGCTACAAGGGGAAACTTTACATTATTACAAATATGACTTCAATAAAAATGAGAGGATACAGCGTGGCTTGGTAATGATAGCCAATAGGAAGCAGTGGAGGTAACATGGCTTGGTAATGATAGCCAATAGGATGCAGGAGAGAGTAAGAAGGAGAAGAAGGAAGTTAAGCGGCACAGGTTATAAAGGCCTGTATTAAGAGATCAATGTACAGATATAAGCAGATTGTTAGTGTAGTAGTCTACGCAACACAACACCACGTAGCAGAGAGGAAAGGCTCAGTATCTGCCAGTCAGCACTATGCACAGCAGCTCTGCTAATTGAAACCATTTAACCTCATAATACATCTGCAAGCTTCCAGAATCCTGCAGAATCCTGCTGCCTACACCGACCTTCAGAAGAGGAAAAGTCAATATGGTCGTTGTATTAACAGATAAAGCCCAGGTCTGCATCCCAAATCACACCCTATTCCCTATATAGTTCACTACTTGTCAAAAGTAGTCTACTATGTAGGCAATAGAGTGCCATTTACAATGCATACCAGGCCTGTGTAAAATGGAAGAGGTACATAAGCAGATAAGCCCAGCATGTATACACTCACATACTGTACACACGATGCTGTTGAAGTCTTTGAGGTTTGGTCTTCAAAGGTTTCAATCCAGAGAACTGCTGGGTTTAATTTGTACTTGCTGGTTTCAAACGGAACCAAAAGCGATGTCACAATGGACCCTATTGTTTTAAAACAACACAGACTATCATCTTTCAGTGTTGGGGATGTTAGAGATGGACTGGGCTATTGGACTCAAACTGCGGCCAGCAGCGATTGTCTTTCTCCCCTCCATCTCTCTTTCCGTATCTCTTTCCTCACATCTCCCTTTCCATCTCTCCATCTCTCCATCTCTCAGCCTCTCCTTCCTTCTGCCCCCCCACCCCACCCCTCTCTCTTTTGCCATCACTCCCTGGCTGTCTGATTCTCATCAGAGAAAGAGCTCCCACTCCCTCCCATGGAATCTCCATGGAAACCTTGTTGCAGAGATGGAGTGGGTTCATGCCAGGTTCTCTTGTTTCTAGAACGTACCCTCTACTCATGCCACTTGGCAGAAGTTGCTAATGCACTTTTTCCAGAATCCCACTGTGTGAAGGCAGTCAAGCTCATATAATGTGCTTGTCAGCTCAGGGCAGTGGGAAAGCTATTCAGCTGGTCATTTAATAAAGATGTCAAAGAGAATGGGAATGTATAGTCCTAGTCAGGTGGGGGGGGGGGGGGGGGGGGGGGCTTAACCCAGTGTGGCAGAGGACATGGAACCCCTGGAGTTCCTCAAATAACCATTGTTTGTCAATGGTTTATATTTGCACCTTCGGTTAGTTGAGAGGTTCTTGGAGAAACCTTTAATGGTTCAATGTCGCAACGGGTTCCTGGAGGAACCCTGGAGTGGAGTGGCTTAGTAGGGGTGTGACTTTAAGATGGGGGGAGAACAAGTAGTGGGGAGAACAAGTATTTGATACACTGCCGATTTTGCAAGTTTTCCTACTTACAAAGCATGTAGAGGTTTGTCATTTTTATCATAGGTACACTTCAACCGTGAGAGACGGAATCTAAAACAAAATCCAGAAAATCACATTGTATGATTTTTAGTAATTAATTTGCATTTTATTGCATGACATAAGTATTTGATCACCTACCAACCAGTAAGAATTCCAGCTCTCACAGACCTGTTAGTTTTTCTTTAAGAAGCCCTCCTGTTCTCCACTCATTACCTGTATTAACTGCACCTGTTTGAACTCGTTACATGTATAAAAGACACCTGTCCACACACTCAATCAAACAGACTCCAAACCTCTCCACAATGGCCAAGACCAGGGAGCTGTGTAAGGACATCAGGGATAAAATTTTAAACCTGCACAAGGCTGGGATGGGCTACAGGACAATAGGCAAGCAGCTTGGTGAGAAGGCAACAACTGTTGGCGCAATTATTAGAAAATGGAAGAAGGTCAATATGACGGTCAATCACCCCCGGTCTGGGGCTCCATGCAAGATCTCACCTCGTGGGGCATCAATGATCATGAGGAAGGTGAGGGATCAGCCCAGAACTACACGGCAGGACCTGGTCAATGACCTGAAGAGAGCTGGGACCACAGTCTCAAAGAAAACCATTAGTAACACACCACGCCGTCATGGATTAAAATCCTGCAGCGCACGCAAGGTCCCCCTGCTCAAGGCAGCGCATGTCCAGGCCCGTCTGAAGTTTGCCAATGACCATCTTGATGATCCAGAGGAGGAATGGGAGAAGGTCATGTGGTCTGATGAGACAAAAATAAAGTTTTTTGGTCAAAACTCCACTCGCTGTGTTTGGAAGAAGAAGAAGGATGAGTACAACCCCAAGAACACCATTCCAACCGTGAAGCATGGAAGTGGAAACATCATTCTTTGGGGATGCTTTTCTGCAAAGGGGACAGGACGAATGCACCATATTGAGGGGAGGATGGATGGGGCTATGTATCGCGAGATCTTGGCCAACAACCTCCTTCCCTCAGTAAGAGCATTCAAGATGGGTCGTGGCTGGGTCTTCTAGCATGACAATGACACACACAGCCAGGGCAACTAAGGAGTGGCTCCATAAGAAGCATCTCAAGGTCCTGGAGTGGCCTAGCCAGTCTCCAGACCTGAACCCAATAGAAAATCTTTCAGAGGGAGCTGAAAGTCTGTATTTCCCAGCAACAGCCCCGAAGCCTGAAGGATCTGGAGAAGGTCTGTATGGAGGAGTGGGCCAAAACCCCTGCTGCAGTGTGTGCAAACCTGGTCAAGAACTACAGGAAATGTATGATCTCTGTAATTGCAAACAAAGGTTTCTGTACCAAATATTAAGTTCTGCTTTTCTGATGTATCAAATACTTATGTCATGCAATAAAATGCAAATTAATTACTTACTTTTTGTTTTAGATTCCGCCTCTCACAGTTGAAGTGTACCTATGATAACAATTACAGACCTCTACATGATTTGTAAGTAGGAAAACCTGCAAAATCGGCAGTGTATCAAATACTTGTTCTTGTTGGCCACCGTTAAGAGTAAAAGTAATTTCTGTTAACGTTGAACACTGACAGCTTAGTAGCTTCAATGAGGTTCACAGGGGTGTATGAGTTCCTCGAATGGGAATAGTTACCACTTTATTACTGTATGTAATCAGAAATGTTATGATTATTAATATTATATTCAAATATGTCATGTCCATAAATATTCAAGGAACATTTTACTTTGAGGAGTACAAACTTAACATGATGAAAAGGAATGACATTTACGCTAACAGGTGACCAAAAAAAATCTGAATCTGAAAGTCAAGCCTCCAAAAAGCCACAACTTCAATCTGATAGGCTGCCACCTCTACAATATATTATTAAGAAGGTTTAAAATGTAACCCCTCCCATCATAAAAAGGTCATGGTTTGAACCTTTACACAGGGGTTCCTCGAAGACCCTTTTCAGAGGGGTTCCTTGAGGAACCTTTTTCAGCTGGAAAAGTTCCGCTGGCGTGGCAACCCAAAAGGTTTTTCCAGGCACCTAGAGTGTACAGACAGTGTACAGGCACACAACACAGCTGACATGAGAGACAGCCCAGCGTTATACTGTATATACCCCACCATCAGGGATATACAGATGGATCTCAATAATTATAGGCTGAGAGATTGGCTTAATGTTAGTTTATTAAAACAAATTAATTGTGAGCCAGAGGCCCAGCCTTCAAGGCCCAGGGTGCCCAAACCACAGTGTCAGAGCAAATGAGACTTCACTGTGATTGGACAGGGAATCAGGCAGGCAGCTCTGCGGGTGCTGCTGTGCTGTGGGGGTGGGGGGATCATTGGTGATAGAGTGAGATCGAGGATGGAAAGACAGAGAGAGAAACAGAGAGAGAGGGTAGAGGGAGAGAGGTGGGAGAGAGAGAGAGAGAGAGAGGGGGAGAAAGAGATGGAGAGAGCGAGAGAGAGAGAGAGAGAGAGAGAGAGAGCGAGAGAGAGAAAGAGATGGAGAGAGAGAGAGAGAGGGGGAGAAAGAGATGGAGAGAGAGGGGGGAGAAAGAGATTGAGAGAGAGAGAGAAAGAGAGAGGGGGATAAAGAGATGGAGAGAGAGAGAGATGGGGAGAAGGAGGTGGAGAGAGAGAGAGGTGGAGAGAGAGGGGGGAGAAAGAGATGGAGAGAGAGAGAGAGAGAGAGAGAGAGAGGAGAGAGAGGGGGAGAAAGAGATGGAGAGAGAGAGAGAGAGGGGGAGAAAGAGATGGATAGAGAGAGAGAGAGGGGAGAAAGAGATGGAGAGAGAGAAAGGGGGAGAAAGAGGTGGAGAGAGAGAGGTGGAGAGAGAGGGAGAGAGAAAGAGATGGAGAGAGTGAGGTGGAGAGAGAGAGGGGGAGAAAGAGGTGGAGAGAGAGAGGTGGAGAGAGGGGGGGAGAAAGAGGTGGAGAGAGAGGGGGAGAAAGAGGTGGAGAGAGTGAGGTGGAGAGAGAGGGAGGGAGAGTGAGTGAGATTGAGATATTTAAGCAAGAGCGAGAGAGAGAGAGCAAGGTAGGGAGAAAGAGGGAGGGAAAGAGATGGGAGAGAGAGAGGTGGAGAGAGAGGGAGGGAGAGTGAGATGGAGAGAAAGTGGGTGAAAGAGAGAGAGGGAGAGAGAGGGATGGAGAAAGAGTGAAAGAGAGAGGGAGAAAGAGAGAGAGGAGAGAGAAATGAATGAGAGAGAGGGATATGAGGAGAGAGGGAGCCAGAGAGAGAGAGGTAACACAGTCAAGGTTATTGGATGGGATTGAGTGGGAGAGGAACAGCGTGCTCAACTAAAGACAATGCTTTGCTTCTGCTTGTCTCTTGCGAAGGCATTATTGGCTGTTTCTAGTCTTTATATGAAAGCCCTAACTAACCCAGTGAAACATAAAAGAAAAACAGAGAAGGGAAGAGCGAGAGAAAGATGGAGATAATAAGATAAAGAGAAGAAACTCTGCTACACCAGCTATATATGTCCAGTTCTCTGACCAGATGTACTGTATGTAGATCTGAAAAAAAGCAGCTTCTCCCAAAGTGCAAAAAAAAGAAGAACGAATAGAAATAAACTATAGCGAGAGTAGCCAAATAGCCATTACGATCACTGAGACAGGTCTCATGCTCTGAAAAATAGACGCAGACAATTCAAACACAATTAAGGCACCTGGGAATCAAATTAATCCAGACAATTAATCCAGACAATGGAAAAGCCTAACATAATTAAAACGGAAGGGAAAAAGAGGGAGGCAGGAAAGAGGGTAGGTGAGAAGAGAAGGAAAGAGGGGAAGAGGGGGATGCAGGAAGATGTCAAGAGCACAGGCCATCTTCATTTGTTAGTTGTGGTCACCACAGACGGCTGGAGAAAGAAGCAGAAAAAATGGATGGAGAAAAAAAGGACATTAGGAAAAGCTTCGGTCCACACACTGTGCTGATGGACAAACAGCTAGAGAACGAAGAAACCCGGTGTAGAGGACAAGAAGAGGGATGGGCTCTACAGCCCTGCACACTATGCTGCCCATCGGTCTTAAGCCTCTCTTGGACTTATCCGCTGATACTTTGATTTTCTCCAGTGGCCCAGGAAAATAGCCTATTGCTCTCAAGGTTACGATGTGGTGGATTGAGTCTTGACAAAACAGACGGAACCCCTTGCAAGGATTTACTGTAATAGTGTCTTCAGACTTAGAGACCACAGGCGCTGGACCGTGCCACTGTGACACTGTGAGGCGGTATACTCTGCATGCGTCCGAAATGACACCCTATTCCCTATTTAGTGAACTACTTTTGACCAGAGACCCAGAGGGAATAGGCTGAAATTTTAGGACGTCAGTTATATACACACATTGCGTTCAATTTGATTAATGTCAGTAATTAACACAGCACGCTCGTTTGTTGAGCTGACCATCGTTTTGTGCTAGCCTACCATGCACAGCCCATTTAGCCACCATGCAGCGCCTCAGACCAGACCTCAAAACTGTTATCTACAGTATGTGAGAAGATGGAGCCTGTCAGACTCAGGCTCCTCTCCAGACAACACAGACTGCCCAGCCCGCTGCCAGGTTAGAGAAATTACAGCACACTCAGAAACAGGATGAAAAGCAGAGACAGGCTGTAGAGTAGAGCAGCAGGAGGTTGTAGCATTAGAAGAGTAGTAGTCGTAGAAGAATCCCAGTGCAGGGTTAGTGTCAGTAGTGTGGCCAGAGAAAGGCAGAGATAGGCCGTTGGGGAAAGTAGCAGAAAAGGGTTGGGTTGAAAGCAGTAGTGTCAGTAGTAACAGTAGTGTCAGAAGTGGTAACAGTAGTGTCAGTAGTAACAGTAGTGTCAGTAGTGGTAACAGTAGTGTCAGTAGTGGTAACAGTAGTAGTAACAGTAGAAGTAGTAGTAGTAGTAGCAGTAGTAGTAGTAACAGTAGTAGTAGTAGTAGTAGTAGTAGTAATAATAGTAGTAACAGTAGCAGTAACAGTAGTAACAGTAGTAGTTACAGTAGTGTCAGTAGTGGTAACAGTAGTAGTAACAGTAGAAGTAGTAGTAGTAGTAGTAGTAGTAATAATAGTAGTAACAGTAGCAGTAGCAGTAGTAACAGTAGTAGTAACAGTAGTGTCAGTAGTGGTAACAGTAGCAGTAACAGTAGTAACAGTAGTAGTAACAGTAGTGTCAGTAGTGGTAACAGTAGTAGTAACAGCAGTAGTAGTAGAAATAGTGGTGATTGTAGCAGTAACAGTAGTAGTAACAGTATTGTCAGTAGTGGTTTACAGTTGTGGTAACAGTAGAAGTAGCAGTAGTAGTAGTAGTAGTAGTAGTAGTAGTAACAGTAGTAGTAACAGCAGTAATAACAGTAGCGGTAGTAGTAGTAGTAGCAGTAGTGGTAACAGTAGTGGTAACAGTAGAAGTAGCAGTAGTAGTAGTAGTAACAGTAGTAGTAACAGCAGTAATAACAGTAGCGGCAGTAGTAGTAGTAGTGGTAACAGTAGTGGTAACAGTAGAAGTACCAGTAGTAGTAGTAGTAGTAGTAACAGTAGTAGTAGTAGTAGTAGTAGTAGTAGTAACAGTAACAGTAGTAGTAGTAGTAGTAGTAGTAGTAGTAGTAGTAACAGTAGTAGTAGTAACAGTAGTAGTAGTAGTAGTAGTAGTAGTAGTAGTAGTAGTAGTAGTAGTAGTAACAGTAGTAGTAGTAACAGTAGTAGTAGTAGTAGTAGTAGTAACAGTAGTAGTAGTAGTAGTAGTAGTAGTAGTAGTAGTAGTAGTAGTAGTAGTAGTAACAGTAGTAGTAGTAACAGTAGTAGTAGTAGTAGTAGTAGTAGTAGTAGTAGTAGTAGTAACAGTAGTAGTAGTAGTAGTAGTAGTAGTAACAGTAGTAGTAGTAGTAGTAGTAACAGTAGTAGTAGTAGTAACAGTAGTAGTAGTAACAGTAGTAGTAGTAGTAGTAGTGGTAGTAGTAACAGTAGTAGTAGTAACAGTAGTAGTAGTAGTAGTAGTAACAGCAGTAGTAGTAGTAACAGTAGTAGTAGTAGTAACAGTAGTAGTAGTAACAGTAGTAGTAGTAGTAGTAGTAGTAGTTGTAGTAGTAGTAGTAGTAGTAGTAGTAGTAGTAGTAGTAGTAGTTGTAACAGTAGTAGTAACAGTAGTAGTAACAGTAGAAGTAGCAGTGGTAGTAACAGTAGTTGTAACAGCAGTAATAACAGTAGCGGCAGTAGTAGTAGTAGTAACAGTAGAAGTAGTAGTAGTAGTAGTAACAGTAGTAGTAGTAATAGTAGTAACAGCAGTAATAACAGTAGCGGCAGTGGTAGTGGTAACAGTAGTGGTAACAGTAGAAGTAGTAGTAGTAGTAGTAGCAGTAGTAGTAACAGTAGTAGTAACAGCAGTAATAACAGTAGCGGCAGTAGTAGTAGTAGCAGTAGTGGTAACAGTAGTGGTAACAGTAGTAGTAGTAGTAGTGGTAACAGCAGTAATAACAGTAGTGACAGTGGTAACAGTAGTGGTAACAGTAGTAGTAGTAGTAGTAGTAGTAACAGCAGTAATAACAGTAGTGGTAGTGGTAACAGTAGTGGTAACAGTAGTGGTAGCAGTAGTGGTAACAGTAGAAGTAGCAGTAGTAGTAGTAGTAGTAGTAGCAGTAGTAGTAACAGTAGTAGTAGCAGCAGTAATAACAGTAGCGGCAGTAGTAGTAGTAGCAGTAGTGGTAACAGTAGTAGTAACAGTAGTGGTAACAGTAGTAGTAGTAGTAGTAGCAGTAGTAGTTGTAGTAACAGTAGTAGTAACAGCAGTAATAACAGTAGCGGCAGTAGTAGTAGTAGCAGTAGTGGTAACAGTAGTGGTAACAGTAGTAGTAGTAGTAGTAGTAACAGCAGTAATAACAGTAGCGGCAGTGGTAGTGGTAACAGTAGTGGTAACAGTAGTGGTAGCAGTAGTAGTAGCAGTAGTAGTAGTAGTAGTAGTAGCAGTAGTAGTAACAGTAGTAGTAGCAGCAGTAATAACAGTAGCGGCAGTAGTAGTAGTAGTAGCAGTAGTGGTAACAGTAGTAGTAACAGTAGTGGTAACAGTAGTAGTAGTAGTAGTAGCAGTAGTAGTAGTAGTAACAGTAGTAGTAACAGCAGTAACAGTAGAAGTAACAGTAGTGGCAGTAGTAGTAGTAGTAGTAGCAGTAGTAATAACAGTAGCAGGGCTGGTTTAGTGCTAGGAAAGTAGTCTCCAGCCTGACCACATCAGAGAGGAGCAGAGAGGCCAAACAGAGGCAGAGACAGGCCAGGGGACAGCAGCAGCAGTAGTAGAGACCCAGAACCAAGCTGGGTTAGTGCCAGAAGTGCTTCCCTAGGGAAGGAAGCCCCAGTCTGGGACCCAACAATGGACGTACCATCCTCCTTGGTCCTGATCCTGACCGCGGGGCTCTCTGGGCCTGGGCCTACGTCCGTGTGAGCCCTGACCCACACCTGGTACTCTGTCCACTTCTCCAGGCCCTCCAGGATATAACTAGAAACATCTGCCCTGATGCCCGACACCTTGTGGCGCTCCAGGTCCTCGCCGGTGGCGGCCTGGTAGGCCAGAGAGTAGCGGACGATGTCCCCATGGCGGCTGGCTGCAGGGGGTGCCACCCAACTCACCTTGATGCTGGTGGAGCTGAGGCTCAGAAGGTGCACCTCCTGGGGCGGGGCTGAGGGGGCTGGAGGAAAGGGGGGACACATGGAGGTGGTTGGGGGGTCAAGCAGGAGAGATGGGAGAGGGAATACCACCCTATTCCCTCTGTAGCGCACTACTTTTGACAGTGCACTACTGTATAGGGAATAGGGTGCCATTTGGGATGAACTACAGGCCTTCTGGACTGGGAGGAAGAGCTCCATATACTGTAGTCTGTAACTCCTTACCAATGTGTTTTAGAGTAATCATGTGTAAGGCAGTCTGAAATTTGTTTCTAAATTAGCTATTGTAGGTGTGTAGTTTCTAAATGAGCTATAGTAGGTGTGCAGTTTCTAAATGAGCTATAGTAGGTGTGTAGTTTCTAAATGAGTTATAGTAGGTGTGTAGTTTCTAAATGAGTTATAGTAGGTGTGCAGTTTCTAAATGAGTTTTAGTAGGTGTGCAGTTTCTAAATTAGTTTTAGTAGGTGTGTAGTTTCTAAATGAGTTATAGTAGGTGTGTAGTTTCTAAATGAGTTATAGTAGGTGTGCAGTTTCTAAATGAGTTATAGTAGGTGTGCAGTTTCTAAATGAGTTTTAGTAGGTGTGTAGTTTCTAAATGAGCTATTGTAGGTGTGTAGTTTCTAAATGAGTTTTAGTAGGTGTGTAGTTTCTAAATTAGCTATAGTAGGTGTGTAGTTTCTAAATGAGTTATAGTAGGTGTGCAGTTTCTAAATGAGTTTTAGTAGGTGTGTAGTTTCTAAATGAGTTATAGTAGGTGTGTAGTTTCTAAATGAGTTATAGTAGGTGTGCAGTTTCTAAATGAGTTTTAGTAGGTGTGCAGTTTCTAAATGAGTTATAGTAGGTGTGCAGTTTCTAAATGAGTTTTAGTAGGTGTGTAGTTTCTAAATGAGTTATAGTAGGTGTGCAGTTTCTAAATGAGTTATAGTGGGTGTGCAGTTTCTAAATGAGTTTTAGTAGGTGTGTAGTTTCTAAATGAGTTATAGTAGGTGTGTAGTTTCTAAATGAGCTATAGTAGGTGTGCAGTTTCTAAATGAGCTATAGTAGGTGTGTAGTTTCTAAATGAGCTATAGTAGGTGTGTAGTTTCTAAATGAGTTTTAGTAGGTGTGCAGTTTCTAAATGAGTTATAGTAGGTGTGCAGTTTCTAAATGAGTTTTAGTAGGTGTGTAGCTTCTAAATTAGCTATTGTAGGTGTGTAGTTTCTAAATGAGTTTTAGTAGGTGTGTAGTTTCTAAATTAGCTATAGTAGGTGTGCAGTTTCTAAATGAGTTTTAGTAGGTGTGCAGTTTCTAAATGAGTTATAGTAGGTGTGCAGTTTCTAAATGAGTTTTAGTAGGTGTGTAGTTTCTAAATGAGTTATAGTAGGTGTGCAGTTTCTAAATGAGTTATAGTGGGTGTGCAGTTTCTAAATGAGTTTTAGTAGGTGTGTAGTTTCTAAATGAGTTATAGTAGGTGTGTAGTTTCTAAATGAGCTATAGTAGGTGTGCAGTTTCTAAATGAGCTATAGTAGGTGTGTAGTTTCTAAATGAGCTATAGTAGGTGTGTAGTTTCTAAATGAGTTTTAGTAGGTGTGCAGTTTCTAAATGAGTTATAGTAGGTGTGCAGTTTCTAAATGAGTTTTAGTAGGTGTGTAGTTTCTAAATTAGCTATTGTAGGTGTGTAGTTTCTAAATGAGTTTTAGTAGGTGTGTAGTTTCTAAATTAGCTATAGTAGGTGTGTAGTTTCTAAATGAGTTATAGTAGGTGTGCAGTTTGTAAATGAGTTATAGTAGGTGTATAGGGGTTATGCTTCTACTAAAGATGTTTATTTTATTGTATAGTCTCTCACAATTCTCCACAGTGCAGAAGAAAAATAAAATACTTCAAATGCAAAACAGGACACAATAAAAATGAAAAACAACTAAATGCATAAACAACACACAATATGAGCAAAATACATGTTCCAGAATATCACAACCCAGTATGAACAAGGGGAAGGTAGTGGGTGGGTGAGGGATACTGAGGCACCACTGTGTAGAAAAGAACCTTTAACATGCCTGCTTGTGATTTGGCAGCCAGAGCAGTGAGGAAGCAGGACACAATATGCCTTCAATATAAGTCATGTTTGGTTGGTTGGTGTTAAAAGGCTCATCCTTGACAGGCCATTCCTTCCTTTAGAATACAGACACCCAAGTGATTAACAGAGTTCAAATACAGATAAAGACAGAAAAAACAGAGCATGTGTCTTAAACGACACCCTATTCCATATGGGCCCTGGGCAAAAGAAGTGCACTATATAGGGAACAGGGTGCCATTTGGGAAGCAACAGAGTAATTCCCTGCTGTTCAGCTGAACCTTTATGTGTATATTCATGAGGGAGTAGATGAGAGTTAGAGAGTCGATGTGTGGGAGACAGAATTGAACAGATATGTTTCAAACAGGTACGGAGTTGTAAGAAACACAAAAAGATAGAGAGAAGCAGAGAGATATATAGCTATAAAAGAATGCAAATAACAGATAAAGGGCCAGACAGATCATATGACATGGTGAATGGAGGAGTGAGAATATTGAGGACAGATATAGTGATAGAATTGTGAAAGTGATTTGGAGAAGCAAGGGGAATAGAGCAGAAAGCGTGAAAGAGCAGCCCTGCTGGACTCTTTGCCGTGGCAGCACCTTTCTTGAAATGGCGACTCAGTGGCTCTGTGTGTCAGTGAGCAGGCAGATAAGAGACTGACTTCAGAGAGAGGGAGCGAGAGAGAGAGAGGGAGGCCTCATTTTAGGGACCTCTGTTCCTATGGGAACCAAAGCCCTGTATAGTGTTTGGGTCTGTCCTAAATTGCACCCTGTTTAGAAGACTCATTTTGACCAGGGTCCATTGAAGTAGTGCACTAAATAGGGTGTCATTTGGGACACAGATGGCTCTCCCCTTTCCACACAGGAAGGCTTTCACAGCTGACAAGTAAAACAAATGGCCAAGAATAAGCTCTGATTCCTTTGGCAAACCTGTCATAAATATTTCAGCTTCCAACCTCTAGATCTCCTGGAGAGACCATGCTCCGTGCTGTGAGGGGAGCAGAGAGGAGGCTGAGGTAGCGACAATAGCAGAGGTGTGGCGGAGGGGTCTGGTCATGTGCTAAAAACTCGATTAAGGGGGAGCTGTTCAGCGTTATTAGCGTCGGTTAGGTGACAGTGATTGTGTTGGTGGTTGCCGAGGCCATACATAAACGTATAGTACAGTACGGTGCCATGTTTCATTATAAACTATAATAACAAATGATGGTGACATTTATGATGCCACCGTGCCTTCTGTGCAGCAGTCTGTTTTAGGTTGCTGGGTTCTGCATCACAATGGAAATGAGCATGTTTTGTATCTATATACTTAGTGGAATGTGACGCACTGGATTTATCATACTATTTGTCAAAATGTGCAATGGCCGATGGGCTGTGGTTTGTTATCGACTGACTACAAATAGGGACAAGGAATGTTCCTCACATTGCTGGCATTTACAGTGCCTGCAGAAAGTATTCATACCACTTGACGTATTCCACATTGTGTTGTGTTACAGCCTGAATTCAAAATAGATTACACATATTTTTTCCCTCACCCATACACAATACCCCATAATAACAAAAATAACACATTTATTGAAAATGAAATACAGAAATATCTCATTTACATAAGTATTGACACCCCTGAGTCAATAAATGTTAGAATCACCTTTGGCAGCGTCTTTCTGAGCCTCTAAGAACTTTGCACACTGGGATTGTACAATATTTGTAAATTATTATTTAAATTCTTCAAGCTCTGTCAAGTTGGATGTTGATCATTGGTAGACAGCCATTATCAAGAGTTGCCATAGATATTCAAGCCAATTGAAGTCAAAACTGTAACTAGGCCACTCATGAACATTCAATGGCGTCTTGATAAGCAACTCCAGTGTATATTTGGCCTTGTGTTTCAGGTTATTGGCCTGCTGAAAGGTGAATTTGTCTCCCAGTGTTTGTTGGAAAGCAGACTGAACCAGGTGTTCCTCAATGATGCAGCCACAATCATGCTTGAATATATGAAGAGTGGTACTAAGTGATGTGTTGTGTTTGATTTGCCCCAAAAATAACGCTTTGGATTCAGAAAATAAAATACATTTCTTAGCCACATTTTTTGCAGTTTTACTTTAGTGCCTTGTTGCAAACAGGATGCATGTTTTGGAATATTTGTATTCTGTACAGGCTTCCTTCTTTTCACTCTATTTAGGTTAGTATTGTGGAGTAACTACAATGTTTTTGATCCATCCTCAGTTTTCTTCTAGCCATTAAAATCTATAACTGTTTTAAAGTCACTCTTTACCTCACCACAGTTTCCTTCCTCTCCGGCAACTGAGTTAGGAAGGACACCTGTATCTTTGTATTGACTGGGTGTTTTGATACACAATCCAAAGTGTAATTAATAAATTCACCATGCTCGAAGGAATATTCAATGTCTGCTTTTCAAAATTAATTTTTACCCATCTACCAAGAGGTGCCCTTTTTTGCGAGGCATTGGAAAACCTCCCTGGTCTTTGTGGTTGAATCTGTGTTTGAAATTCACTGCTTGACTGAGGGACCTTACATATAATTGCATGTGTGGGTTACAGATATGAGGTTGTCATTAAAAAATCATGTTAAACACTATTATTGCACACAGTGAGCTCATGCAACTTATTATGTGACTTGTTAAGCACATTTTTACTCCTTAACTTATTTGCCATAACAAAGGGGAATACTTATTGACTCAAGACTTTTGAGCTTTTCATTTTTTATCAATTAGTAAACATTTCTACAAACATAATTCCACTTTGACATTATGGGGTATTGTGTGTAGGCCAGTGACACAAAAGTTCAATTTAATACATTTTAAATTCAGTCTGTAAAAGTGGTAAAAAAGTGTATACACTTTACATACTAATGCGAAATTCCTGCTCTTCGAAAACTTCTCACAAAAACAAGCGAATCTCCGTGAAATGTCCACAAACCACTGAGCGCATTATTTTCAAAGTGTTCCTTTAAGATCAGGTGGGTTAGAGGTGCAGGCTTTAAAAGATGACCAGTCTTCTTCCTGTGGTAAGTGGGTAAAAGAGTCAGTGCTTTATCTGGTAAGTGCCAAAAGAGGAGGACATTTTCACAGATTCTTACTGCTCTGGCCTCAATTCACAAGCTATGTAGAAGTCAAAGACCCATACTTTAGCATGCTTTCAAAATAAAGAAAAACACAATAACTCAACTAACAACTGACCGCAAAATATGACCTACCTTTATGACCTACCTTTATGACCTACCTTTATGACCTACCTTTATGACCTACCTTTATGACCTACCTTTATGACCTACCTTTATGACCTACCTTTATGACCTACCTTTTTCCCACCTGGACTCCGCAGAAGAAGAAAAGGCATTGGGGTGTGGACCAAAAACAGCCCCTATTGTCCAACACAAAGTCCAGCTCCAAGTAAAGAGAACGGTAAGTTTGGGTCAGGGAGTTGGGGTACAGTACTTACTGGACTGGGCAGTCCTGGCCTCGATGGGTTGGGTAAAGACGCCCAGGCCCATTTCAGAACGAGCAGCCAGGGAGAACATGTAGAGGGTGTCTGGCTTCAGACCCTCCACAGCATAGGACCCCGCTGGAAGGAAGGTCACATGGAGCTGAGGGAGAAAATAGGCAGAAGAGACGTTAGTAAAAGTCTCGGAATCCAGGAGCCAAAAACAAATCTTGTGTGCACTAGCTAGCTACTCTATTCATGTTAATGCCTGTCACCAGAGAGTATTCAAAAAGCACAATGAGAAAAGTAGATATTGTAATCCCCAAAGTGAATATGTACCACGTTCACATAAAAAGATACACATAGTAGGAATTACTTATTGGATCCTAGCTTGCATTTGCAACTCCTGATAGACAACAAACAGAGTAAAGGATAACAGAAACATCTATGATTTTCCGTCGTCCTTCGAGACAGATAATGCAATGCGTCTACTCCATGAATATTGTTATCAGTTAGGATATTATCGGCCATTTACCTTGTTGCCAGAGTTAGCCTCCCAATACATCAGTTCATACTTGGTGATCTGGTCCTGGACAGGCCACAGCCACGACAGCATGATGCGGGTGTCCAACTCTGCCTCGGCGTTGAAACTAGATGGCTGGGCTGGTACTACAGGCAGAGAGAAAAGCGAGATGAAACACTGCTCTCAGAATACATAGGGGTTACATCCTTATTCTCCTAAAGCATGCGCTCCTCCCCATCTATTTAAAAGCATCGGAATATCTTACACCAGTTATTTTCTTCCCACAAAGGGAAGTGCACACTTTAGACAGACGGGTAAAGAATTGGGACAAAGTGAATCATATAGACTATTGTAGAGTCTGTAGACATGCTGTGAGACACAGGTGCTGTGCTTTTACTCTGTTATGGAGCTGACACAGCGGTTTCACAAATATCAGAAATATACAGAACACTTTCACAAGTGGCTACAATATACCTTTAAAATCTAGAGTAAGTCTACAGTACAGAGGAAGCCATTTCCGATGAGCGTGTCTGCACTACAAACTATTCTAGGGCACTTCATCGCTTCATCACTTTTCTTCTCAGAGGTGTCAGAAGAGGAGGAAACTGTGGAGTAGACATGATCTACGTTGTACTTTGAGGACACAGTAGATAATGTCCTTGTGGATGTGTGATATTCACTCAGTGAAAAGTGAAACCTCTATTAGGGAGACTTACATGCCACCACCTAGGTAGTGTACTACTTAAGAGTGTCCGCTCACCTCCCTGCTGGGTCTTGACCTGCAGTACATCAGAGGGAGGTCCGTCCCCTACAGAGGTGAACCCCAGCACCCTGAGGCTGTAGGTGATATCAGTGGTCAGCCCTGAGATGGTGGTTAGTCTGCTGTCGTCAGTGTTGTGTTTCTGCCAGCCACTCAGTGGGGCTCTGAGGTCCGAGCTGTAGTACACCCGGTACCTGAGGAGAGGGTTAGCAAATCAATCCATCATCATCAAGGTTTAGAAAATGAACCAAAAAATATACACATATTTGGCAAAGCATCAGACAAAAAGACATGTTATATAACCTAGGTGTATGAAATGTGTACATGCTTTATGAAGCATATAGGACTTATAAAGGGTTTATGAAGGCTTCAATAATATTGCTCAGTGGGTTAGAGCATGGTCAGGGGGTATTATATATTAATATAATATCTTACCCTCTGATCTGTCCATTAGGCTCCTCAGGCGGCTCCCATTGGACCAGCATGGTGGAGGCGCTGAGCATGCGAGCCTGTACAGCTAGCGGTGGAGAGGATGGAGCCTGCTCACTGGTCCTGGTGTCCACGAGGCTGCTAGGAGGGCCACGCCCGATGTTGTTCAGCGCCATGACGCGGAACTCGTACTCGGAGTAGGGGCTGAGGCCTCCAATGCTGTAGCGCGTGGTGGCTACCCCATCCACCTAAAATAGAATGATAATATGACATATGATAATTCAGCAGACTTTTATCCAAAGTGACTTACAGAACTGTCAACATTGATCCTGACACATATATTTAGCATTTGTGGCCTACGCAGGAATAGAACCCACAACCATGTGGGAATTGAAATCACAACCATGTGGTAATCGAACCCACAGCCTTGGTGTTGCTAGCCCCATACTCTAACCCACTGATCCACTGGAATCATTGGACCGTACCTCCTGGAAGCTGTTGTCAGAGACCTTGGCCCGGTACTGGATGACGTAGTAGGACACGGGCTCAGGGTTCCCAGAGTCCCAGGTCAGGGTGACGCTGGTGGCTGTGGTCTCCGTCACGATCAGGGAGGTGGGGGGCTTGGGCAAGGCTGTCAGACAGACCAGGGGGAGGGAGAGTAATACACAGTTCATGGAAGATTACAACAGCAAATGATACATTTCTGTTTTAATGGACAATAAAGTATACTATTCTATTGCATTGTATTCTACTCTATTCTCTTGCTTTTCTATTCTATTTTATTCCATTCTATTCTACCATCCTTCGTCCAGTCCTGCTAACAGAATACTATATATAAAGGCCTTAAATAGGTTGAAAGTGCTCTATCTCACTAATGCAGGCCCAGAGCTGTGAGCAGCAACAAGAGTGAAAAGAGCGAGAAGGACAGCACTCACATCCTATCAGTCAATCACTATTCAGAAGCCTGTCTCTTTCAGTCCCTCACCTGTCACTGGAGGGGCCAAGCCAGCCATGTTCATTATCTCTCAAAGCAAAGTCTCTCACCCAGTGTGACACCCACTCTGCCTATTCACAGGCAAAACACCAACCATTCAGAACACACTCTCACTCTCTCGCTCGCTCTGAATAGAAAGCCTATTCTCTCCTTCTCTGCTATCTAGGGCAAAACTTTCTCCTTCAATTAACCTGAGAGTCTTGAATAGCGAGATGAATAGAGTAATGTGTATTTTCTATTTTCATTTTATTTATATATTGATCCAAAAAAAACTCAGGGCTTGAGGCTTCCCTTTGGCAAAATAGAAAATGTGTTCAATGTGAGGTAAAGGAGTATCAATACAAAATTATAATATTAAGACTCTAAAGATACTGAAGAATAGTTGGTGTTAGTCTGATATAAATAACCCAAATAGAAAGTAGACTCAACCAGACTGACTCAATGTAAAATGGAGTGAAATGAATGGAAGTTATCTGGCTGGGTTTGTGCTAGGATTTCTTGTGGTGTTTTTCAATTATTTGACATTCTATGGAATTGCAAAGTGACAAATTACATAACATATAAGAGTATAATATAATACTATTGTGTTCTACACTGGCATAGCGTTTGAGTTTGAAACACAAGATGTACATCCTCACGGTAATGGTAATGTACACGCTCTCCCAGGTTTTCCTATTTCCATCGCAAATGGAAAGAGCATCATTGTAATACAATTTTGGCTGAAAATGGTTGCTAAATCACTTTTGTGTTGTATATGATAGTACCACTGTCAGAGTCCAAATGGATCTGCTAAAGTAAGAGGCGTTGGAGTGTAAAACCGGGAGAACAGCTCGCCTTGCAGACGTCAGATGGGCATTAGCAACCGAGAGGTATTAGAGCAAGAGAACAACCTCATACAGCTGCAGCGCCTGACTCCCGACGCCTTTCTCCACATCTGCAATTACTGGCTCCATCTCAAATAGCACCCTATTCCCTATATAATGCACTACTTTCTGACCAGGGCCTATGGGGCTCTGATCCAAAGTAGTGCACTGTGTAAGGAATAGGGTGCCATTTTGGACGAAGGCATTATTATTATTTTTTTGAACAATGTGAAACCTCTAAAGTATTACTCTGAGTGCTGAGTGATGTTAAGATAGATGACGTTAGATGACGTTAGGGCCTTTTATGCAGAATACCTATCATAAGTAGGAGTCTCTACAGGAGAGAGAGCCTCTACCAACACTGTGAGCTAATTTGGGGAGTTTTTGGATACGTGTTTATGTATTTCCCTTAGCGTATTATTTGCTTTTTGATATTCATATTGTGTTTGTTTAGTATTGCCATATGACCCCACTCATTCTCAAAGTCAGCAGTGAAGAAGTGGACTTCGCTCTGTTCAAATCTCATCTTTCATAAAACGAATTGAGATTCTCTCTAATAACTCTAGTGAATTAACGATTGATTAGACTAATAGGTATTGAAGCATCACAAATACTCACACTGATATTATGTGTTGTTTTAGTGAGTGCACATAACAATTCCTAGGAGAATGAACTGACTTAATTTTCTCTCCATATTTCATGGCTGCTCAACTCACCTCAGAGAAAATGAGAGATAATATGATCACGTATTTTGTTTTCAAGCATTTCACATGTAACTAACAAAGTCATTTATTACCAATTATATTTGGAATCATTAGCCTATAGCTAAGCCCCTTATTTCAAAAATGTACATAATAGATACAGTGAGTAGGCCTATTTCCTGAAAGCACGATCACTTTGTAATGGGAAAGTGAACTCGAGATGCTTTGCTAGCCACAGTAGTTTGTCATCGTTGGTTTTTCCGGAAAGAAAAATCTCAGCCATGTTGAATTATTGATGAGAATATTAATGCATGCACTGTCATCTGGTGTCTGAGGGATTAGTCATTTAAATATGACCCCTTTACCAGACTCTCTCTGAGACGTACAGACAGATGACTGGTGACAAGAAACAAAGACTTCTGTAGCAAAACTTAAAATACAATTTGAGCTATAGCTTACTAAGATTTGATAGTGCAGTCTAAGACATAGAGATACATACTGTACCTAAAATGTCTATCTTATATTCGTCTTCACTTTAAAATATCTCAGATGGATGTTGATCTGGATCTAGATCCATCTGTTAATTTTGGATGTTGACATATTGATCTTAAATGAGGGCTACTTTTCTAGATATCCAACTTAGCTAACTCACTGCATCCCAGGCACAACAAACAGTCAAAATCCCAAACAACCTCTCTCACACTTTTCCCAACCCTCTCACCTTTGACAGTGATCTGCGCGGTGGTCTCGATCATGCCGAGTGACGATATCGCTACACAGCTGTAGTTGGCAGACTGGAGGATGTTGGTGACCTCCAACACGTTCCTCCCAATGGGCATCTCTTCCTCCTTGGTCAGCTCTTCTACTCCCATCATCCACTTGACGTAGGGCATGGGCGCTCCCACTGCCACACACGTCAGGTTCACGCTGCCACCCGGCATCACCTCATGGTTGGTGGGCGGGATGGAGAACCGGGGTGGCACGCGGCGCACTGCAGGTGGAGAGCAGAGGAGGGTGAGTGGGCAAGGAACTGGAGGTTTGATGGGGGACAATGCATGGGCGGCTGGGATAGCCTGATACCTTGATAGTCAGGCCTGGCTGTCGCTGTATGCTGTTCTCTGGGACAATAGAGGCATAAGGCAACCCTGCTATAGTTAGTTAGGGGCGGAAACTTCAGCCAAATCATGTACTACATATATCTATTACGCAACTGTGAAACAGGTCTTTCCTCCCCTTTCATGTTATATTTGGGGAAAAAAGGCCAAGGGCTAAAGCTGGATTTCTCACGAGTGCATTTGGATTTCCTGCTTTGATATGTGGGTTAAGACGCATCTGGAGATAGATACTGCTGCTGCTAGTCTAACGCTTCCCTGCCATATTCAGAGTTACCTAGCTAACTACCACTCGTTCTGTCTCTAAGTGCGAGTGAATAGAACAGGCTTCTCCATTGTTATCTCCCATACAGCGTTAGAAATCCCGTTAAGTGCTGGGAAGTACAGCTCATTACATCTGACTTAATGCTGCAATGCTACTCTGTATGCATTAAACATACATAGCTCAATGGCATAGCAGATAAAGTGCTCACACACCCCTTGAAAGGGAAGGCTAAGAATGGTCACGAAATGTGACTTACAAAGTATCATTTAAGCGCAAATTGTGAATATTCCGGCTGTGAGGGGTTTAGATGGTGGCTTACGGTCTTTTCACCGGGTAGAAGGGGAGAACTACATGCTGTGTCAGATAAACAGGGAGAGATGTAGAGGTTTATGACAGATCTGACCTGCATCCCAAATGGCACCCTGTTCGCTATTTAGTACACCACTTTTGATCAGAGCCCTGTTCAAAATGTGTGCACTACATAAGGAATAGGGTGCCATTTGGGACAGATCCTTAGGCTTTCACACTGAATAACGTTTTCACTTTGCACTGGCTGACAACTTAAATGAAACACAGCAGGGTATAGCTAGTGTTGAATAATTTGGGAGCGCTACTTCTTTGAACAAAGAAACTGAAAGAGGATTCTATGCACATAATGTCTTTCTTTGGCTCAATCACGTACACTATTTAAGTTAATTAGTTACAACCAAGTGAATAATAACTTAGAGAAATTAAAGTTCAGTATTTGCATGAGCTCAGTCAGTCATTCAATAAGTGAGACAAGAGAGGAGATCTTGAGAGAGAACATATTGGTGGTGTTGGAGGCCGTCCTCTCTGTAAATACAAGCGCTGCATTGTCTATCAGCTGGGACCGGATGGGAGGAGAAAAGAAGGACGGGAGGGAACCATAAGGGTCTGTGATACAGATGGTTGACATTAACACGGATTCCCACGGAGACTGGCCTTGCCTGAGAACGTGACGAGGCGGACAGAGGGAACGACAGAGGGTGGAAGAAGGTGAGGAGGAGAGGAGAGAGAGAGATAAAAAAAAATAGATAGAGAGGTAGTGAGACGAGGGGAGAGGGCTGGCTCTAGGCGTTTAACGTTTTAGAGTGATCTCAGGTCAAAATCTCAGAAAGAGGAAACTTTTTAAAAGTCGCGTTGCAAAACTTTTAGATGTATCAGGGTGCCACTACTGCCAATTTCATATTTACGACTGTATTTCTGTTGCTATAACCTCACAGAGCGGAGGTTGTAAATCATCCTGCAGGTGAAGCACAGCAAGCAGCCAAAACCAGGCCTTGACGTTTCAATTCTCAATTGATCTCCCAACACACACAGATCTGCAGGAACTCGCATTAAGTCACCCGCAAAACTATCCCCTTTCAGACAGCGCTGAGACTCTTGATCATCAGTAAGCAGCAGTATGATACTGTCTGAGAATGAGATCTATAAATAACTAACGTTCCCATTTTCATCTCTCTTTGAACAGGAAAGATCCAAGGTTGCAGCAAAACACCCAACCAAATGGCACCCTATCCCTTATATAGTACACTACTTTTAACCTGAGCCCAATGGGTTCTGTTCAAAAGTAGTGCACTATGTAGGGAATAGGGTGCCTTTTGCGATGTAGCCAGAATTTAATTTGGGAAGCGGGAGGAGAACTCTGTAGCAGACCTCTGTTTTGTGTTTGAAGATAAAATAGAGGCAATATTATTCACATCACAACTCTCTTAAAAACGGTGTTTATCATCATGACAAAGAAATGACTTGCTTATTTCCTTACCACAGTAAAATGATGCAGGCAGAGTAGTAATATAGTACTTATTCTAGGGCCCACCAGCCCTGGCTGGCCAGCAGATACATCTCCCCAAACCGGGTTTAAAAACAGGCAGGGGACCAAAATGGTCGTTTTTTTCCTCTAATACAAACAGCTCAGTTTTATGTGACTTGAATGCTGCATGGGGTGTGAGGTGAGGTAGCTATTCCTTTTTCACTCTCTCTCTTCCTCCATCTCTACCCCCCCCCCCATGAAGATAACTACCAACTGTGATGTATTAAGGGTAGCTAAAGCACCTGCTGCTACACTAACACAACATAACAAAATCCCTTTTTCATTAAGCCTATGTCTTCTACTGTATTCACCTTACCTTACCTAAGCCGAGGCTTAGATTGTGTATGAATACAGTGCATTCAGAAAGTATTCAGACCCCTTGACCTTTTCCACATTTTGTTACGTTACAGCCTTATTCTAAAATTGATTAAATCCATTTTTTTCCTCATCAATCTACACAAAAAAAACATAATGACAAAGCCATAACTGGTTATTAGAAATTTTTCAAATGTATAAAAAAATAACAAACGTAAATTCGTATTCAGACACTTTGCTATGAGACTAGAAATTGAGCTCAGGTGCATCCTGTTTCCATTGATCATCCTGTCATCATGTTTCTGCAACTTAATTGGAGTCCACCTGTGGTAAATTAAATTGATTGGGTGTGATTTGGAAAGGCAAACACCTGTCTATATAAGGTCCCACAGTTGACAGTGCATGTCAGAGTAAAAATCAAGCCATGAGGTCGAAGTAATTGTCCATAGAGCTCCGAGACAGGATTGTGTCAAGGAACAGATCTGGGGAAGGGTACCAAAATATTTCAGCAGCATTGAAGGTCCCCAAGAACACAGTGACCTCCATCATTCTTAAATTAAAGAAGTTTGGAACCGCCAAACTGAGCAATCGGGGGAGAAGGGCCTTGGTCAGGGAGGTGACCAAGAACCTGATGGTCACTCTGACAGAGCTCCAGGGTTCCTCTCTGGAGATGCGATAACCTTCCAGAAAGGCAACCTCCTCTGCAGCACTCCACCAATCAGGCCTTTATGGTAGGAGTGGCCGGAGGAGTGGCCAGTTGGAAGCCACTCCTCAGTAAAAGGCATATGACAGTCTGCTTGGAGTTTGCCAAAAGGCACCTAAAGGGCTCTCAGACCATGAGAAACAAGATTCTCTGGTCTGATGAAACCAAGGTTGAACTATTTGGCCTGAATGCCAAGCATCACATCTGGAGGAAACCTGGCACCTTCCCTATGGAGAAGCATTGTGGTGGCAGCTTCATGCTGTGGGGATGTTTTTCAGTGGCAGGGACTTGGAGACTAGTCAGGATCGAGGGAAAGATGAATGGAGCAAAGTAAATAGAAATCCTTGATGAAAACCTACTCCAGAGCGCTCAGGACCTCAGACTGGGGCAAAGGTTCACCATCCAACAGGACAACGACCCTAAGCACACAGCCAAGACAAAGCAGGAGTGACTTCGAGACAAGTCTCTGAATGTCTTTGAGTGGCCCAGCCAGAGCCCCGACTTGAACCCGATCTAACATCTTTAGAGAGACCTGAAAATAGCTGTGCAGCAACGCTCCCCATCCAACCTGACAGAGCTTGAGATGTTCTGCAGAGAAGAATGGGAGAAACTCCCCAAATACAGGTGTGCCAAGCATGTAGTGTCATACCCAAGAAGATTCGAGGCTGTAATCGTTGCCAAAGGTGCTTCAACAAAGTACTGAGCAAAGGGTCTGAATATTTCTGTACATGTGATATCAGTTTGAATTTTTTTTACATACATAAGCAAAAATGTAGAATAAAATGTTTTTGTTTTGTCATTATGGGGTATTGTGAATAGATTGATGAGGGAAAAAAAACATTGAATCAATTTTAGAATAAGGCTGTAACGTATCAAAATGTGGAAAGAGTCAAGGGGTCTGAATACTTTCCGAATGCACTGTATGTGTGAGTGCATGCATAGATGGGTGCCATGTGCACAATCTATGTATGCACCAAACCTTAAATAAAGTCTGAGTGTGATTTATTCAAGTCACGAAAACACTGAGATTTTGAGATGTATACATCTATTCCTCTGTAATCAATTTGAGGCCAATGGTCGAGTGACTCAGAGCTTTTCAGAGGAAATGCACCAATGTGTTAGATTGGAGTCTGCAAGGTGTCAAAGTGACATGCTGGGCAGCGCAGGGCATAGAAGGAGGAATTAGAGCAAGCCAACATTAGTCACTGTGTACATTATTAGAAGGATGAGGAGGTTGGAGGTTACCCATGGATATGGAAAATGGTCACAAAATGGTTAGTGTTGATTTGCTGACCGAGTGAGTGACTCAGAAAGGTTATAACAAGGGGTTATCTCGATTATTATTGGCTATGGAGGCGGTGGTACAGGTCAAAGGATAAAGGTCACCAGAAAGTGTTGGAGGAAAATAACTAATGTCATCCTCCATGCAGTAGAAGGGAGCAGGAGAACGCCATGGGGTTTAGTCACTGGTTTCACAGGAAGCAGTTTTAGTATCAGAGGAAGTAGTATCAGCAGTAGCAACATGAGAAGCTGGCAGTTATAATGCAGACACACTCTTATCTTCATTGGCATGCCACAGAGAGAGAGGGGGAGAGAAGGGAGGAGGGAAGGAAGGATTTGGGATTGGAAGCAGAGTCCTGATAAAGAAAAGGTAAGGATTTGGAGCTGAGGGCGGTAGGGGGTGGAGGGTGTGGGGGGGTGGAAGCACAATCGTTGTTGTACACACATTTTTGGCACACAGATATTGTCAAGCAAGGCATGCAGCAGCCCAGGCACAAGGCAAACAAAGCATCAAGCACATTACTAGCTAGCTACATAGCAGCAACGATCATGATGCCATGCTTGAGTGATCACACAAAATGGTCCTATAATAAACAATAACACAACTATCCCTGTTGTAATTTACAGACCAACTCAAAGTCCTTGTCTAATCGATGCCAGTAAAACTATTCGACTTCAGTTTGCCTGCCTGCGGAGGTACTGCCAAGACCACACTGTATTGACTAAAATGGGATTCTACTGACCTGCTGTACAACAAGTAAACAAAACAAACAACATTAAAAAGTCATCTGGTTACAAGATGAGCTCCAAGTCAAGAGGTTCTAGTCCATTCTTTATACTCTGTGCTAGGATCTAGGAGCATTGGTCTACCAACATCTTACATAGAAGAGAGAACAAACATTTCTCACCAAACAGTCTCTTCAATACTATGGGTTATGGCTTTGGAAACTCGGACAGAAACATTGACATGGGAATGCACTTTGACATGGGAATGCATTATGCAAGCATAATGGTCAATTAGATGTGTAACACACAATGCAAACATGAATGTGTACTGGTATACAGTACAACATCTTGTATATCATACATTACATGGACTGAATATTTCTCTATTCTGACCAATTGTCTTCTGACAAAGCTACAAGCATCCAGAAAGCTACTTCTGTCATCTGTTTGGAGCAGATAGAATGGAGAGTTGAGATTCCTAGCTAACTGAACTGGGAAAAGAATATATTGGCAATGAGAGGAGGCAGAGAAAGAGATGACAGCATCTCCTGCAGCTCCTTCTCTATCAATGAAAGTAACTTCGTAAGTATTTATGAATAATACAAAGGAGAGGAATGAGTTGGTTATCTATCCAAAATATAGTCCTTTATTAGAGAAAAGGCATTAGACTGCCTGGGATTATTAGGAGGTAAATTGTTAGCACGGACCTCAATTTTGGAAAGTGCCTAGCTGATGTGTGAGTTGGCAGGAGGGTCGGGTGGCTGAGATGGTTCTTATCTACCTCCCCTACAGAGAGACAGCTCCTCAGCTCAGCTTTAAGCTTGAAAAGACAGACTAGAAAAAAATATGGCAAAACACACTGGGTCCTTCAAATAAAGAAAAAAAAACATATTTAAAGAATAATGATCCTCCTCTCCGCCTTAGTCTCTCCGTCACCCTGTTTTTCTCTGCTCTCACTGTTCTGTGAACTAAATCTAGAAGCCCAAATTGAATACTGATTCCAAAATAAACAATCAAAGCTGATTTAGCCCGTTTAAACACTTGAAAACTCTGAAGGCTTTTCCCAGTTAACCAGAATTACACAACACGGTCTCCTAAATAGGTTACGCGTTCCAGAGTGGTTCGGAAAAAGGCAAATATTGAAATATGAACTTTTATGTAAATAGTTCTGATCTCTTAAGCTTCATGCAACATTCTTATATGTGTTCCCTGACCCCAGTATAAATACCATTAGCCAATGAGAAACCACACGGCTGGTGTCAAAATAATACAAGACCTGACCGTTCCATCACTCAGAGCCCACACGCTCCTCATTTTCAAGATATCATAAACAATGGATATAGGCTTTCTACTGATAGCCTATTGTTACTCCCTAGATGAGAAAGAAATCCACATCCAACCCCTATTCATTCAGCATTGAGTGGGTATCTTAGATAGGGCAAAGTCAAGGTATGATCCTTATGTCTCTGTATTCTCTAAGATTGTATGGTGAAGAGCTATGCTACCAGCTGATGTAGGTGGATGAGAGGTAACAGAAGGTGAGCGGTGCATTCAGCTAGATTAGTGAGAGCCTGTGGGCAGCAGAGATATGAGGGCTCAGGCCCCATGAGGTTCTGGCCAAAAGTAGTGCACTATATAGGGACTAGGGTGCCAATTTGTACACAACCATGGTTGGACGGATGGTGGGATGGAATAGACACACCCCAGGTGAGGTGAGTAACACCTGAGAACACAGACAAGGTACATACTCAACAGACTGAAGCTAACAGAGAAGAGCCATCCATGCCAGGCATATTCAAAGACATATAACATTGTAGATGGTTGAGGGTGGAGGCAAGCAGCATAGCAGCGGTATGGTTGAGGGGTAGGGACAAGGTAGGAGATGCACATAGGAGGTTCAGGTTGGTAAAGGCAGATAGTATCCTGAGAGGCCCATCAGGCCGGGACGGGCCTTGGCACCCAGCCTGATGCTGTGGGTGCTGCCAGGCTCCAGTCCGCTGACCCTGGGTGCACTGTGGGGTACCGGAGGAGAAGCAGGAAGGTGAAGAGTGAAAAAAAACCAACCTTCTCGTTGATCTGAGAGGATTTGGTGAGGTTTGGATTGTTTTTTGGATGGCGGGTGCGATGATGATGGAGGGAATAAACATAAAAGAGAAAAAGAAAAAACAAGAAGATAAAAAAGAGGAGGAAGAGGAAGAAGAAGAGGAAGAAGAGGAAGACAAGGAGAAACAAAGAGAGTAAAACAGGCAAATAGTTCCGCTTATCCATAAAAGAGAAAGTGAAGAGAACACTATGGAGACAAAAGCCAGTGCATTGATACACACACCCAAAGAACACACACAGCAACATCTCACATACAGTACATACATTAATATAAACCCAACACAACACAACCAAACACACACACACACACACACACACACACACTCCTCCCTTTTCCTGACTACTCTCATGCCCTAAGCCCCTCCCTTCCCATCATGTATTAAGATGGAATTACATAGTCTAAATGGAACACTAGTTCCTAGAAATCACACTAGTTTTGACCAGAGTCAAAAGTAGTGCACTATAAAGAGAATAAGGGTGCCATTTGGGACACAACCAAAGTCTCCCTGGCTGACAAGCGGACTTCATTATGCACACAAAGCTGACAGTGTCCTGCCGGTAGCTAAGTCAGGCCACATTTACTCTGCTCATTGACTCCTTCTTAGCAGAGCCACTAAGGAGAGAAAGAGAGGCTGGGTGTGAATACAAACATCACTGACGTCACTGACTCTGAACTAGTCATACACTCAGTCAGAGACTCACACACAAAATGGCCTGACCACAGAGGTATACACTGACCCAGAGCTTTACACTGACCACAGAGCTATACACTGACCACAGAGCTATACACTGACCACAGAGCTATACACTGACCACAGAGCTAAACACTGACCACAGAGCTATACACTGACCACAGAGCTAAACACTGACCACAGAGCTATACACTGACCACAGAGCTATACACTGACCACAGAGCTAAACACTGGCCACAGAGCTATACACTGACCACAGAGCTATACACTGACCACAGAGCTATACACTGACCACAGAGCTATACACTGACCACAGAGCTAAACACTGACCACAGAGCTATACACTGACCACAGAGCTATACACTGACCACAGAGCTAAACACTGACCACAGAGCTATACACTGACCACAGAGCTATACACTGACCACAGAGCTATACACTGACCACAGAGCTAAACACTGACCACAGAGCTATACACTGACCACAGAGCTATACACTGACCACAGAGCTATACACTGACCACAGAGCTAAACACTGACCACAGAGCTATACACTGACCACAGAGCTATACACTGACCACAGAGCTATACACTGACCACAGAGCTATACACTGGCAACAGATACAGCTCTGTGCATCATTCACTCAATATACAGGCAATGGCCTGTTAACACCTTTGTTTCCTGACAGACATTATCAAATGGGTCACGATGGTGAACCAGTATAGTGATTTCAATGTATCCTATAAATAATGTCCCGTACATTGTGTCATATGTGCACAATCGTATTCCTACGTAAGCAGAGTATTGTATAGTGTATCTAAAGATGATATGCTTTATAGATGTAGTTCCTTTGTTTTAAAGACTGTTTCTAACCTTGCATACACACACACACACACACACATACACAACACGCACACACACAACGCGCACACAACGCGCACAAGGACAGACAGACAGACAGACACACAGGAAAAAAAAGAACACAAAAAATGTCACACACAAACACGTTTCAGAGAAACTCAGAAAACCCCAAGGCACTTGAAACCTTGAGTGAAACGAAGGCAAACCACATACAGACATGAGAAAGCACACAGACAATGGTAGACTTCTTTTTCATAGCAGGATAAGCATTTGTGAAATGAACGCTCCCATATACAGTCTGTGTATATGATACAAGAACACCGGTGATCAGAAAGAAAAAGCTGAGAGAGACAGACAGTATAAAAGGAAGTAGTACAGATTTAGAAGAGAGAGAAGAAAACCATCCCTCTTCACACACACACACACACACACACACACACACACACACACACACACACACACACACACACACTATTTCAGGCATCAGAATGTGCAAAGGAAATGACAACCCTGGTAAAGTAGAGCACACACCTGGAGAGACAGAAGTTAGACCCGTTCAGACAGGAACACATTGTACAGATACAGAAACGAGTAAGAAAACAACACACAGGAAAAAGCCTAGTAGTCTTGACCTTAATGACTTCAGTTGTAGGTTTAGTAGAATGATATTTCAGCACAGCGTATAAAGTTTATTTTTCTCAAATTATTCAACAATAAAGTAAAACTCCATGGCAACGCATAATGGACTGAGGGATTTCAGTGAAAAATACTCCTATAGAATATGCAGAATTTTTTCACAGTGTAAGGAACACTTAAAAATACTATTTGCGTTCTCAAAGGCAATTTCTCTCTCCAGGGTGAGATGTAATCTGCTCTCACACACACATTGCACGCACACATACACATGCACATACTGCAGGATTGTAACATGTGCATGTGCGCACACGCACACACACACAAGCAACCAATTACACAACCTCTTACTCAGTCACAGGGCATGTGCAGGCTGATTACAGACCACTCATACATATATTAAATGCCATTCATCAAACGGACCAATGCTAAATCTGTATTCCCTGCATCTGCACTCCCTCTGCCATGTGGTCCAAGGTATGCGTCCCTAATGAAACCCTCTGGTCAAAAGTAGTGCACTATAGAGGGAATAGAGTGTAGGGGATATGGTGCTATTTGGGACGTAACCCAGATCAAAAGGGGAGCGCAGCAGGATATAATCTCCTCTATATGTATTTTATATGAGTTTTCTTATCACTTCCTTATCACTGAATGGGTCATGTATGTAATCTGGGCAGGTTAGCGTTTGTCGTCATGAATCTTGTTCTGAAGGCAGCTCTGCAGAGTGGTCACTAGTTAGCACAGCCACAAAGTCATACAATTTTATACATAACCTTAACCTTAACCACATAGCTAACCCTAATGAACCCTAATGCTTAACTGTAACCTTAAATTAAGACCAAAAATAACATTTTTTATGAATTTTTACAATAAATACAATTCTGACTTTGCAGCGGGCCTATTTAAGGGGAAGTCGATCAGTTCTGCCTCCAGGACAAGACTCATGAAAATAAATGTCAACCTGCATAATCTCGGGGAATTAACGAGCCGGGCTGAATGAGGAGGTTTTCAGGGCTGTGTACAGTACGATTTCACGTTCTGGAACACTCGATTGTATGGAAACGGTACTGAATGACCAGTTGAAAAACGGGGAGTGATTGGGTTGTGGGTTGGGGAATGCTGTCAGCATGGCCACTGCCCTTCAAACACGTAAACACATTGCTTCAAGCCACACCTCACCACACCCACCAAACGGGAGAAAACGTACCTCAAAGTCTGTTCAAGAACTTACAAGGATGTTTTGTGGAAATGTGTCGTTCATTACAAACTGTTCCACAATGCAGCAAACATTCAAGCGAATGGGATGCATGTCAGGTTTCCACATCCATAGGATGTTTCCTGTCTGTATGTTGGAGGTCAATCAGGGGACAATTTACCCAGAAGGCATCTGCTGCAATGCAGGGTAGGACTGCTGCTTTTATGCTGTGGTATAGATGTGTCAGAACCTGAATAATTACACGTTTTTGGTAGTGAAGTTATCTGAAGTATTAGATGGAGGGAACATTATAACATTGCCTTAAGAATTATAACTCTGCAAGGAAAACATATTATCCTACTGGAAGATAGTTAACATTTAATTTGAAGAACAAAGTAATTTATGTGATGCCATGAATTAAGACTTGATTAAGACACTAATTAAGAAATATGAAGAAATATTTATGGTATGGAAATGGATAAATGGTAATCTACAACCAATATTGATATATCAGAATGGTCTCAGTAACATCAGGTGTGAATAACTTAATTATTTGTCCTTAAGGAACCTTTTCAATGTGTTCGCAATGAGCACTGTTGAAAGCCTATAGGAGTGTCCAAAACATGTAAAAGTGAGGTCATATGGAATCAACTAGAGTTGAAGCATGGGAGTTGCCTTTGAGAAGCTGATATTGGATGGTGGAATAGCGGCTAATTGAATTATTTGCAGCCAAAACGTCCTCTCTAAAATACCATGGAGGTTCAGTTTGATTTGATCAGCCCTGTTCACTTTGTACTAGGAGAACACAGACTGGCAGTGCACAATTTAGGGAATAGGGTGCCATTTGAGAGGCAACCATAGAATTAATATCTTGTTGATCTGGGAATTTCCTCCTCTTATGATAACAGTAACCATCCAGGTGTCTATTGACCTTGTTTGTATTCCTTCAAGACTGCACATGTACCACCAGCCTATAATAACTCCCTCCACTTCACCAAGCTTGCGTCCCAAATGGCACCCTATACCTATATAGAGCACTGCCTTTGACCAGAGCCCTATGACCACTAGTCAAAAGTAATCCACTTTATAGGGAATATGGTGGCATTTAGGATGCAACCCAAGACAATGTGGTGAAACCACACCTGACCTCCCATTCACCTCTTAAGAGTCAAAACATCCTGTTTCAACTCCTGTGAGGTGAATGGGTTCAAATACCCTAATAACAGGAGACAGTTATTAAAAGTATGCAATCTTCCAGGAGAGAATAAAATGAAAAAAGAAATAAAAAATACCCCCCACAGAGAACAGACAAAACATTTACAGAACAAGAACAGACACAACAGGCATCAACAGTTTAGCCTGAGACTTTCACTGAATGGTTGGCTGGTTCACTGGTTGGTTGACTGGTTTAGTGACTAGTTGACTGGTTAACAGACCAGTTGACTGGTTAGATGCTCTATTATTCAAGTGAAGAAGTAGTTGGTTGACTTGACAGTTTCTAGTCAGGTAGTGATTTGAATATATCCATGTGGAGAATTTGTATAGCTAAACGGGACTCGCTGTGGAGAATAATGGGTAAGTTACCAGTTAGTGTAAGCAGGACCAGCTAACCTCCTGCATTTCAACACATTTTGCCATGAAAGAGAAACGGGACGTTTTATACTGCGATTCTTCACATTGTGCTATCATATGCTATCTGGGGGGCCCCCGACCCTAGCCCTGCATGCCCGTTTGGTAATCCGGCCCTGAGTGTAAACTAACCCCACTCAACTGTTGTGTAGCTGTGGAGTGGGTTAGCTTACACTAGCCTTTACCACTTGACCAGCGAGCACTGTGGGAAGTGATAGAATAGAACAGACATAGGTGGTTGGATGGGTGGATGATGCCCACTGTTAGCAGAAACCTGCTCACCCAGGCAGGGTACTTACCTCTCACGTAGAGATTAGCCGGAGCCGAGTAGCGGGTCCCGGCGCTGTTGACCGCCACACACTCGTACTTGCCCTGGTCGGACTCTTCACTGTTCTCTATCTGGAGAGCTCCTGAAGAGAGAGGACAGACTGTCAAGGCTCAGAGTCCACTCAGACGGATAGAATGGGATACAACGTCTGTGTCTCAAATGGCACTCTACTCCCTACACAGTGCACTACTTTTGACCAGAGCCTTATGGGCTTTGGTCAAAAGTAGTGCACTATGTAGGGAACAGGGTGCCATTTGGGACACATACACATACTGATATGTGTGTTCAGACATATACATGAATTCAAACTCACCCATCCGCACACACACCTGTTTTGCCTAAACAAAAACAGAAATAACCAAGCCCACGTGTCATACATGTACAGTGTACTGTATATCAAAACAAGCAACGTTTTGACAACAAGCCCATCCAGCAGACAGATATTTTGGCAACATTGAGAAAGACCAAAGCACAGAGGACATGAGGCTTCCTATAAGGGACCTATATTCTACAGGAATGATGCAGTAGTATTTTACATGAAATACCCATATGT
>NC_048569.1:78887113-78902113 GCF_013265735.2 Oncorhynchus mykiss | reverse complement strand
TTTCTGTAACCAACACCTATTTCATACAGAGCTATTGTTCCGAATGCCTATTATCTTAATACATGTGACTACTTTTGCTCTGAACTTGCCTGTTTATACAACACACCTGGAGGCTATGTGTTTTAGATGTAGGTGTGCTATAATCCTGACTCTTAATGCTGTGTTTGTCTGGCTATTTGTTTCCTTCCCTTGGTTGTTTGTGCTATACACCTGGCTATTTGTGCTACTGAGCTGTCAGTCTGCTATGATCACAAAGCTACTTATTCTCTCCACCTGCTTGTTTGTGTTAACACCTGGTCATCACCATCAGTCTTGAATGGTCTGACCCTCCGTTCACCCAAAATGGGTCTGTTTCTGACTGGTACCTTAAGCATTCTGATCATCTCTAGAGACTACGTCTAGACAATCTAACTGATCTGGGGTGTTCAGCTTCCTGTTGTAATGAGGCTAGCAGAAACACAGGTTACATACAGCATCTGATGCAATACTAAGAAACATGTGCCCTGAATACAGTAGGCTAACTTATGAAATTGCTGTTTATTAGCATAACGATGAATTCTAATATGACTGAAGTAGTTATTTCAGTTACAATACATGTTTAACTATGTGTATCAAATGGCCCATGTAAAATAAATGTTTATCAGTTATTATATTTTGTGCACCACCCCCTAATTAGCTGATTATCTTGCCTTACAAATAATTGGTTGCATTCAGTGATTCATATTCCTGTAGTTGTTAGTACGGGGTCATTTGGGCATATCTAGTCATATGCAACAAATGTTGGAGGAGTCGGTTTGGTTACTATACAGATACACCCGATCTGGATAATGACTCAAAACCACCATCCACACATTAAACAGGAGCATAGAGGTGGAGGAGAGGTTGAGAGGACGGAAAGCCCCCTAAAAGCTGTGTGTCCCATGTTGATGAGGTCATCAGCAGCTTAAAGAGGACTGGGTCTACGCTGAGACCTGCCTGGACAGACATACAGCCTTCATGTACTGAGCCCAAGTTGGTTTAGGTTCATTATGAATATCACAGGCTTTGTCCATGGCCGATTTCAGAGCAGTATATTCTAGGCAAATTGTGAAAAATAATAGAGCTTTATTATGTTTTCGCAATGTCCTGGATACAGTAGGCAGGTATTCATTTTCCTATATGTTGGAGAAATACATTGGGATTAATGCACAGAAATAGGTTGTTACCTTGGATTTAAGCAGTCCATGCTCTGCCTTCGCAAGGACATAATACTACTGTATATATTTAACACATTTTATCATGTCGTCGTTAACCATATACATATTCATAACAATTAAAGGGCATAAATTATGTTACTGCTATAGCAGGCTTCAGTGGAGAGAATCACCAATCACCTGGGTTGTGTCCCAGATGGCACTCTGTTCCCTCTACAGTGCGCTACATTTGACCAGAGACCATAGGGCTTCGGTCAAAAGAAGTGCACTATAATGGGAACAGGGTGTTATTTGGGACACATCCATGGTGAGTCAGGAGGACCCAGGAGAGTTTGAGTGTCTGCACCACATACAGAGCCATGGCCTGCTACTCCAGGAGTATTTACCCGAAAATGAAAGAGGTTTAGCCAGGTCTAGAGACACTACTCCTCCTCTCCCACCCCTCTCCTTCCTCCCTATCAGATCCTCAGGCCAGCAGAGGAGGTCTGTTTGCTTATCGTTTGGCCTGTATTGTTGTCTGGTGCCAGACTGACTAGTTGGACAAGCCTATCGATAATTACCGGGAGACAATGACATGTTGTCCCAAATAGCACTACATTCCCAACATAGTATACTACTTTTGAAAAGAGGCATATGGGCCCTAGAAAAAAGTAGTGCACTATATAGGCGAATGGGGTAGTGCTGAGTGATTAAGCTAAATGTCTGATATTTTCTGTTTCTAAACAACTAAATGTCTGATATTTTCTGTTTCTAAACAACTAAATGTCTGATATTTTCTGTTACTAAACAACTAAATGTCTGATATTTTCTGTTTCTAAACAACTAAATGTCTGATTGTTTCTGTTTCTAAACAACTAAATGTCTGATATTTTCTGTTTCTAAACAACTAAATGTCTGATATTTTCTGTTTCTAAACAACTAAATGTCTGATATTTTCTGTTTCTAAACAACTAAATGTCTGATATTTTCTGTTTCTAAACAACTAAATATCTGATATTTTCTGTTTCTAAACAACTAAATGTCTGATATTTTCTGTTTCTAAACAACTAAATGTCTGATATTTTCTGTTTCTAAACAACTAAATGTCTGATATTTTCTGTTTCTAAACAACTAAATGTCTGATATTTTCTGTTTCTAAACAACTAAATGTCTGATATTTTCTGTTTCTAAACAACTAAATGTCTGATATTTTCTGTTTCTAAACAACTAAATGTCTGATATTTTCTGTTTCTAAACAACTAAATATCTGATATTTTCTGTTTCTAAACAACTAAATGTCGGATGTCGGTTCAACTTTGAATTCAATTTCCTTCCTTTTTTTTTCTTTGAGCTCAATGCTCATATTTCGCAGTTTCTCTAGAGATAAATCAGATCAAGCCCGAATTGTGTAGTAGGGAGTTGTAGTTTCCAACAGGCCATTATTTGACATAGTTTAGCGCAGAAATTGAGGTAATTAACTTTGCGCGCCTACTTGTCCGGTCTGTGTGTTCCTTTTTTATGCCTGCTATGTTAGGTTAATGTGGGGCAGACACAGAGAGAGAAGACAGAAGATTGTGTGATCAAGAAGGATAGAGAGCAGTTGCTTTCTGATATATCGCTGCCTGAAAATACAAGATCTAAGTGATTGATAGTTGGTATTCAGCAGTCATAAAAGTATGCCTTATTTACTTTGAAGAACTACTAAAATAGTGATTTTGTCAGACAGCATAGGCAGCAGCTCTATGGAGATGATGACTTGAATGAAATAATAAAGTCATCAAATTAAACAAATGAAATTTACACAACTGAAATATTTGATATTTTATAAATGGTCAATAAGTGATAAGTGGTAATGGGCAGTCACTACCATCATGGGACTTGTATTAATTGTTTTATTCTGTGTTGTTACAGCATTCAACCCACATAATGCATAGTGCATTTCATGTTGTAAGAAGTTATCGAAACCGAAATCTGCGATAATTTTTTAACAATTGAACCAAAACCGAACCGACATCAAAAAGCACTGATCACTCAGCACTAGAATAGGGTGCCATTTGGGACTCAGTCTTAGTAGAGGGGAGATAGAGCTCTGAGCTCCATTTAGGACTCAGCCTTAGTAGGGGGGGATAGAGCTCTGAGCTCCATTAAGGACTCAGCCTTAGTAGTTGGGGGATAGAGCACTGAGCTCCATTAAGGACTCAGCCTTGGTAGCTGGGGGATAGAGCTCTGAGCTCCATTAAGGACTCAGCCTTAGTAGTTGGGGGATAGAGCACTGAGCTCCATTAAGGACTCATCCTTAGTAGAGGGGGGATAGAGCTCTGAGCTCCAATAAGGACTCAGCCTTAGTAGAGGGGGGATAGAGCACTGAGCTCCATTAAGGACTCAGCCTTGGTAGGGGGGATAGAGCTCTGAGCTCCATTTAGGACTCAGCCTTAGTAGCTGGGGGATAGAGCTTTGAGCTCCATTAAGGACGGCCTTAGAAGAGGGGGATAGAGATCTGAGCTCCATTAAGGACTCGGCCTTGGTAGAGGGGGGATAGAGCTCTAAGCCCCATTAAGGACTCAGCCTTAGTAGCTGGAGGATAGAGCTCTGAGCTTCATTAAGGACTCAGCCTTGGTAGAGCGGGGATAGAGCTCTGATCTCCATTAAGTAATCAGCCTTAGTAGCTGGGGAATAGAGCTCTGAGCTCAATTAAGGACTCAGCCTTAGTAGAGTGGGGATAGAGCTCTGAGCTCCATTAAGGACTCAGCCTTAGTAGCTGGGGGATAGAGCTCTGAGCTCCATTAAGGACTCAGACTTAGTAGAGGGGGGATTGAGCTCTGAGCTCCATTAAGGACTCAGCCTTGGTAGCTAGGGGATAGAGCTCTGAGCTCCATTAAGGACTCAGCCTTGGTAGAGGGGAATAGAGCTCTGAGCTCCATTAAGGACTCAGCGTTGGTAGAGGGGAATAGAGCTCTGAGCCCCATTAAGGACTCATCCTTTGTAGCTGGGGGATAGAGCTCTGAGCTCCATTAAGGACTCAGCGTTGGTAGAGGGGAATAGAGCTCTGAGCCCCATTAAGGACTCAGCCTTTGTAGCTGGGGGATAGAGCTCTGAGCTCCATTAAGGACTAAGCGTTGGTAGAGGGGATTGAGCTCTGAGCTCCATTAAGGACTCAGCCTTAGTAGAGGGGGATAGAGCTCTGAGCTTCATTAAGGACTCAGCGTTGGTAGAGGGGGATTGAGCTCTGAGCTCCATTAAGGACTCAGCCCTTGTAGAGGGGGGATTGAGCTCTGAGCTCCATTAAGGACTCAGCCATTGTAGAGGGGGGATTGAGCTCCATTCCATACAAAGGACACAGACTGTCTTTCATTTGCCAGCAGTGCAAAGGTCTTAAATTGAAATATGGAGCTATTAGCATTCCTTGATGGATAAAGGTCCTGTAATAGGGATACTAATTTATGAGCAAATGTAATCTCACTAGCGCATAATGAATTGTATTGGAACAAATAAATTGCTTGAATGTCAAGTTGATGGCATGGCACTAGTGCAGCTGTATTTTACTCGGTTCCTCTGACAGACAATTAACCACCGGGCAGCTCTTAAAAAAACGAACAGAAAAAATACATATGCCCATCTGCGGTTGACTGCAGTGGGACTATGGCTGTTTCCCAAATAGCACCCTATCCCTATATAATGAAGCATAGGGCTCTGGTCAAAATTAGTGCAGTATAAAAGGAATAGGGTGCCATTTGGGAAAAAGCTATGTGTGAGGAGAAAGGCAAGCCAGCGCTATGAACCAAATTGAACCAAATTGCAGTGCTGTCATGTTAATAATGCATGGTTGGAGGATCTGTCCTTCACCGGAGGCCCTGCAACTGAGGCCTGCCGGGGAAAATCCTCCAGCTTCCACAGGCTTCAAATCTACATATAGACTGTGTCCCAAATTGCATCCTATTTCCTTTATAGTGTAATACTTTTGACCAGAGCCCTATAATGCACTATAAGGAATAGGGTGTCATTTGCAACACACACCAGAGATATCCTATAGTCTGTCTCTCAGCCTTTCCTTTCTCTGTGTCTCTGTTCAGAGGGGAAGCCTCTAGTTTCTACATCATATTCTATGCTGCCAGGGGTTCAAGAGTTGAAGCTGGAATGCTTTTGGAGGTTGCACTGGGGCTAAGGGTTTAGGGAGTAGGGACCCAGACTCCAACATTTGCATAAATAAAGGCCTATGGCACATTGATGATGCAAGTTCACAGCTTGGCAGCCACATTACCGGCTAAAGGTACTGTTGGAATAACTGTTTGCCATGAAATGTTTTCCTCAAAAGTGACGATAGACAAGGGAATAGCCCAATCACTGCAGGTATGCTGTGCACAGCTGGACAGCATTGTTGTGGCTCCTTTTACTAAATAACGTGATAGAGGATGGACAAATGGTTTGCTCTGAGCGGTTGTCATTGGTGCTTGGATCCAGGCCACCTTTCTGAGTTGTTCTGAGCCTGCTAGTTGGTTATAATGTTAAGATGAATGGCTGCCTGAACCTATTGTTGTAGGCAACATAGGCCCAGAACACAGCAGTATTCCCTCTGAGGATCCGCTGAGGTAATTATGGAGCTTAATTCAGTCAAATGTAATAGAAAACACTTATTGACATCTTTAAAGCTGGAATCCTTAGCGGTGGAAGTGCCACGTCCGTTTGTGATATTACAACAACAAATAAGCTACTTCAAACAACGACCACTGTTTATTCCCCTCGGACATCATTGCACGCGTGGCAGAACAGCAGAATTTGTACTGCAATTTTTTAGCACAGTATGTGTTGACCGTGCAGAGACTCTGTACCTGAGCGGAGCTGTTTGATTCGACCGTTGCTGCTGTTGATATCTACAGGGAGGAAGTCTTTGAACCAGGAGATCTCTGGGTCAGGGTTGCCACTGGCAGCACACAGCATGGTGGCTGTCCTGGTCTTCTCCACCACCTTCAACTGGGGACCCATGTCTATGGTGGGGAACCCATGAGGGATCTGGTCCTCTGGAAAGACAGAGAAAGAGTTGTGATGAGTATATATATGATATAAAAAGATGCCCAATCTTCATTTGATCACCCTGTTGTTGCAGGACATGCATACTTGTAGTGTATCCGTAGTTTAAAAAAGCTTCTAAAGTTTGTAATTTCCACTTTAAAATTCAGATTTGATTTGCCCTAACAAACAATTTATCAACCCTTACAAAAATATCCATTCATGATAATCCATACAATAATTCACATTGCCTGTTGCTGCAGGATTACTTTCCTGCTGTGAGAAACTGATCCTACACCTGTATTCTACAATGCCTATGGTATAAAAAGGTTGAGAAATACTGAGCTAATGTACCAGTCATCCAATGCATGCACACTCGCACGCACACGCACACACACACATACACACAGAGCCAGTCACTCCTTCCATCACATCTTGAGATATGAGACCACCCCGGCAGTCAGGGTCTGTGCTCTCCTTGTTGATTGGCCTGTGCATCCCACAACCTTGAGCTGCGATGAGGTGGTCACCTTTAAAACGCTGTGAAATCCAGCCCTAATGTAAATATCGCTAGGCCAAGGCGGGACTAATCCACCTACGGAATTTCTCGTCATGGATCTGTGGAGAGTGTGAGACGCAATTTCACTCAGGCCGAATTGCATTCAGATAGAGAGAGGGCCCTGCTCCGACTATCTGCAGGGGTAAGTGTGGTCAAAAGCCAGACTGCCAAATTACAGATGAAAATGTAATCAAATCAATGCCTGAAATCCCATTCCATGCTTCCCTTCTTTTCCATCGTGTGTGGAAAAGGGAAAGATACCCCATCTCAAGGTGCTCTAGAAAGCAAGGAAATACATTGGAAGGACCTTGAAATAATTGATCCCAGAAAACCAGTGAAGATAGGACCAGAATCTGTACCAGGCTTGATGTTTTTATCTAAACCTGTTTGATTTGCCTGTTGCTGCTGTTGAAATAAAAACGTTACTTGTTCAGAAACAGTATTGTCAATTGAATCCTGTCCCTTTGCCAAGTTCTCTGTGTCACAGGTACAGTAATGAACGGCCTTCAACGGGACAAGCTAGAGTACATTAGAGAACAACACTTGCTGCATCGGTGACACTGCAAAAGACATCTGCGACCGCAACTGCCAGCAGCCAAGCCTGTATCGATGAGTAAGGTGATGTGACAACACTACCTACGTCCCAAATCGCACCCTATTCCCTATAGTGCAGTATAGGCCCTGGTCAAAAGTAGTGCACTATAAAGGGAAAATGGTATCATTAGGGACGCAGCCCACTACGTGTCGTTAGCCTTGTCTGACAGTAACCTGACAATGTGAGAGATGGAGACATTTGTGATTCTGTCAATGACAGGTACTGCAGAGGAGAGAGTCACCCTTACAGAAAAACCATATGAATTTCACATTTAAACATGTCAAATGTGATCTTATGTGAAGCTAATGTGATAACATGTGACAACATGTAAAGCAACATATGAAACTAAATATGAAAATGTGATCTTCGTTCCAGTGTTTTTTCTTATGGGCAACAGCAAGGAGTGTAGAAGGGTAATTTATTAGGAGAATGGTGTCTATTGGTACAGATACCCAATCATTCTCTCTGGCACCATGAGGAGACAGAGGATGTGTACTATAAAGGGAATATGGTTTCTTTGGGATGCATCCAGACCTGTTGATATTCACTGTGACCAAAAGCATCACACTCACACATACAGTGAAGTGCAGATACGTATGCTTGTGCAGTACTAGTGACATAACCAACATCGAGACAATCTATTCAGGAGTAGATGTTTAATACTCATGATCTATGCATGATTCTGTAAGATCTTTCACCATAATGTGAGAAAATGTCCAAAAGATGTGCTGTACCATCTGAGGACAATATGTACGTCCCAAATATCATCCTATTTCCTTTATAGTGCACTACTTTTTACAAGAACCCTAGGGGCCCTGGTCAAAGGTAGTGCACCATAAAAGGAACCGATTGGCATTTAGGACACACACAATGACGCAAATGTCTGGCTCCGAGAGAGTTGGAACAGTACAGAAGAGTACAGTGAGACACTGGGAAATCCTTTAATTAAGAGCTTAAGACTGGCTGTGAAAGGGAGGGAGGACCCAGTGGAGACAGAGAGAAATAACCCAGAGGAATCTGAGGAGGGGTTGGCTAGTTGGGCTGTTAAGCAGGTTGGCTGGCTGGCAGGTGGGCTGGCTGGCTTTGGGAAACACTGAGCCTGTCAAAATAACCCAGGGGACTGAAGAAAGGGGTTGACTGGGCGGCTGGCTGATTGGGATTGCGGCCTGGGCAGCTGGCTGACTGGCTGGCTGATTGTCCCAGGGAAACACCTAGCCTATCAGTGCTGCTCCCTCGCTGGGCTCTGACTGGGGCAAGAACAGCCTCTTCTCTCCATCCTCACATAATAAAGTTGGAGCTTAACCATTTGTTGTCATCTGGCCATGAGGAACCGTTCGCCCATTTGCGTCTTTGTCTGTTCAGTGTCACATTAAGAGATGGCAGACTGTAATAGTACCCCAAGGGAAGGTGGGGATGTTCCCATAAAAAAAAACCTACAAGGGGACCATCTTATAAGTCTCTCTCTCTCTCTCTCTCTCTCTCTCTCTCTCTCTCTCTCTCTCTCTCTCTCTCTCATGCTGACTCTCTCATGCTGACTCTCTCATGCTGACTCTCTCATGCTGGCTCTCTCCTGTCTTGGCAAGTGTCACTCTCCCAAGAGCAGCCCAGTGAATTCATTCTCTTTTAGGGCCCTTAGTTTGTCGATTCTGAATGGTCTGTGACAAACTATGCTATATTTCTAAAAAAGAAAGGGAGTGAAGAAAACACTTGAGTTATCCAGTAATTATATAAGCTCCATCAGATCAGATGACAGTCATGGCTAACTACCAGGATTGCATTAGTAGCATTCCCTACCACAAAAGATGAATGGCAGACTTGTTGTTGCTCATGGAAGTGTTGTATTTTCCTGTCAGCTTGACACTGGATATGAATGCCTGAGATTTGTTACTATTATAAATGGTATGTTCACTAATAGCTACCCAGTAATGTATTTCTAAGGAGGAAAATCACTATAGCCTAGTTAAAGCAGACTGAAAGCTGTGCTTACAAGTGAAACAATAGAGTACAGCATTAACCAGGCTAGGATTACCTATTCTTTGGAAAAGGTACCCCACCTAATCTACCCACTATCTTGGAAGGAATTCTTCAAATTGAGGATTGTAGTTTCCCACCCAGCTAATCTCTCTATAGAATGAGAGCTGCCATTGTGAAGCAGCTGATAGTCTGTCAGTCAGAAGCTATTTACACACAAGAGTGATGGTGTACAGACATGTCCTGTCTGTCTGCCCCTGTCACTCAACATGTGTTGTCCCAAATGGCATCCTATTCCCTATTTAGTGGACTATTTTTGCCCTGTGCCTATATGGGTCTGGTTAAAAGTAGTGCACTAAATACGGAATAGGGGGCCATTTGGGACGGAGACAAACTGCTGTCAACTTGCCCTCCATCATCTCTTTATCAATAGGGTAGGGTAACCAAAACTTCTTAGCATGCCATTGTAAATGACTTAACTGTCAATTTCCATTCCTGTTGTCTTGCCATCTCTGTCTCTGCTCCCACTCCATACCTGGGAGAGAGAGAAGGATTTCACATGCCTCAGCATGTAATCCCATAGGTTCCTTTACTGCCATGGTCTTAAGGGAATACTGACTGTCTGCTTTGCAGGAAAACAAATATGCCAAATGGTAAACAATATTTAATGGAACGGTTAACTGTAGTATTTGAACAGTATAACAGTATAATGCAGAACCATGATGGACAGTAACTTAGAACTCTCCTGTCTGTGACTACACATAACTTAGCTACAATGATGGCTTTGTCATGCAGATACTACTTTGTCATCCCAAACAAGACACGTCAGCGATACTCCCCAAACTGCCAGCAAATGCCACCCTTGTCACTGCACCCTGACCCACAGCCATGTTGAGTCAGGTGAGTGCTGGTTGGTTGGTTAAAAACTATCTGAGAGAGAGAGAAGCAGCGTCTGAAATGGCACCCTATTCCCTAGATTGAGTACTATGTTTTCTGACCAAACCCACTGCACCAGCCAAAGTCTGACCTAAGTGTAATGGCTGGTGGTTGAGCCGTGATGCCCAGGGCATGTTGCGAGAGAGAGGAGCAGAGCCTCTCCACACTGAGACTATTGTTCTCTACAGTAATGCTATGACAAGGTGTTTGGCACCAGCTACAGCCACACATTCCTCATGTAATGCACCAGCCTGCTTAGTACAGAGCACACAGAAACACGATCAGCCCAAATGAAGACAGGCCGGGGGGACGGAGGAGGGACTTGGACAGGGGTTGGGGGTGGAGGATGGTAAAGACACACAGGGCTACAGGAGATGTACATGTATGAGGCTGAGTGTCTAAAGAGGCCTCTGCTCCCCTGGCTACAGTACGAGAATAGAGGCCCAGATCATGTACAGGATGCTCAGAGCTCTTTGATAGGCCCTGGGGGCAGACATGGTGATGCCAGTGTGTATCCCTGTCCCCCCTGATGGCTACTGCTACTTAATGACCTATTCTGATACCCTCTCAGCCTCACTTTATGACAGTCAGACACAGGAACATTCAGGTCTACAAGTCAACACAGTCAGCAACGTCTCCCCTCAATTGACGGAGTGCCCTGAAAGAAAAAGTGCACTGGTGATGGGTGGCCAGAGAGAATGAAAGAGAGGGGAGAGGGGGGGCTGGTTGTGAGTCATTCTGTAATGTCTGAAAGACACATGTCAGGTTTAAATTAAGATTAGTTTGGTTTGTGTGTGTCAGGTACAGAAAAGCACCTGTCACCACATGGACCCATCATTAAGCAGCAGCTCTCGTGGTGCTGTTTACATGTTGGGAAATGAGCCAGGAGCCAGCCAGCCATGCTCCGTCCAGACAGACAGAGAGAGAATTCCCCTGATAATGAGCTCTGAGTTGTTGTGCTGCCAAATAAATATAGAATTACAGAATCACAGAACATTGACTTGAATGAGAATGTACATTCTAGTAATTATATGTCTATGTATGCTGCTCTCTTGGTTACTGCAGGCAGATGGGACCTCTCTACTGAGTGTCTATAAGGGCTGACAGGTCGCTCAGACGATCCCAGTTGGGTATAATTTGCCACTCAGGACAGGTTGCTCAGACGATCCCAGATGGGTATAATTTGCCACTCAGGACAGGTCGCTCAGACGATCCCAGATACCAGATGGGTATCGGTTACCACTTTTCCCAGAGAATCTGTGGCTGGGGCGGGGGGAGATATTGGGGACATAATAAGACGGTGGTGTGTATGACTGGAAAGTTTTACTGCCGAACAAGATTATCCTCTTACCATTGTGCAGTAGGTACAGTGCATTCGGAAAGTATTCAGACTCCTTCCCCTTTTCCACATTTTGTTACGTTACAGCCTTATTCTAATATGGATTAAATGAAAATTGTATTAAAATATAAAAAAATAGGAATACCTTATTTACATAAGTATTCAGACCCTTTGCTATGAGACTCAAATTTGAGCTCAGGTGCATCCTGTTTCCATTGATCATCCTTGAGACGTTTGTACAACTTGATTGGAGTCCACCTGTGGTAAATTCAGTTGATTGGACATGATATGGAAAGGCACACACCCACAGTTGACAGTGCATGTCAGAGCAAAAACCAAGCCTTTCAAGTACCTATTTTTATAGCGGGAAAACACCATTATCAAAAGGGATCGCAAATGTGATTATGCATGTAATGCTTTTATTATAAAGGTGCACAATTATCTTCCCCAAACGTGCTGCTTATTAGGTTGCCAGTTAGGCTCTAAACACCTTGTAAAGCGGATTAATGTGCTGAATTTGAAGAAGTTATTTGGCCACTTTAGTTGTGATACAAACCTTATCAAAACATGTAGCCTATGGGCTAGGCTATGGGCTTGGCTACATGAGGTGTGCAACAATGATAAAAAAAAAGTTGCAAAAGGCAGTTTCTTATGCTGGTCATAATTCACGAGTGATAGGCTAATATTGTCACCCATCATTTAATTTAGTCTTTACATACACTAAATAATATATGTGTGAAATTTGTTTTGATTTAGAATGGACCATTATCATACACCTGTCTCGAATCAGGGACAGCAGGAAAAAAATCGACGCACTTAAATACGAATGGAGGACGATTTTCCCGTGGTTAATTTTCATGCCAGCCAGGTAGGCTATACTCCTGTTGTAAAGAGAAGCAATGTGCTTAATATTAGGAAAGTTGTGAAATAAATATAGTAGGCCTAGCCTATTGAACGCTGATGGGATCATCCTCTTTTTAATAGAGGCCATCACTCTGTATTTTTCATGAAATCATAGCCTATAAAAATGTAGCGCAACCTGAGCTCATGGCTCTCATGAAGTGTTTGATTAGATTTTCAACTACATTTGTATTGATGTCAGAGTGATGAGAGGGACAATAGAGTGCTGAGTACTAGGCAGTTAGCACGTTTGGTAGGCTACTAATGACCATGAGCAGCATCAGAGCTTGGAGAAGCCTAATTACCGTGACTAAACGGTCACATGGAATTTGACTGCCTTCATGACTTCGTGACCGCCGGTGTGACGGTAATATGGTCACAGCAAACAGCCCTAGTGGTGGCAGCATCATGCTATGGGGATGGTTTTCAGCATCAGGGACTGGGAGACTAGTCATGATTGAGGGAAAGATGAACAGAGCAAAGTACAGAGAGATCCTTGATGAAAACCTGTTCCAGAGCACTCAGGACCTCAGACTGCGGTGAAGATTCACCTTCCAACAGTACAACGACACTAAGCACACAACCAAGATAACGCAGGAGTGGCTTTGGGACAAGTCTTTGAATGTCCTTGAGTGGCCCAATCAGAGCCCAGACTTAAACCCGATCAAACATCTCTGGAGAGATCTGAAAATAGCTGTACAGCAACGCTCCCCATCCTACCTGACAGAGCTTGAGAGGATCTGCAGAGAAGAATGGGAGAAACTCCCCAAATACAGGTGTGCCAAGCTTGATGAGTCATAGCGAAGAAGACTCAAGGCTGTAATTGCTACAAAAAGGCTGCAAAAAGGGTCTAGCACTTATGTAAATGTGATATTCTTATTTTTTTACACATTTGCAAACATTTCTACAAATCTATTTTTGCTTGTCATTATGGGGTATTGTGTGTAGATTGATGAGGGGAAAAAACGATTTAATCCATTTTAGAATAATGCTGTAACGTAACAAAGAGTCAAGGGGTGTAAATTCTTTCCGAATGCACTGTATATACCTGCACCATTCTGCACCATGTGTGCAAATCACAGAAGCAAAAAAAAAAATATATATATATGATTTACTTCAATAGTACATCGGTTGCATACATAACTGAGATATAAACAACAGCAATTGGGGATTTGTTGACCACAATTCTGTTCGACTACATTTCCCATGGCAGTATTATGGGGGCATATCCCCTATACCCACATATCTAACAGTGAACCACCTAATTGAAGAGCATGAAGCCCCTTTGTTAGCTTTAAAGCAGTGCCACCCTGACCAGCTCTGGCCCCAGGCTAGCAGTGGTTTAATTAATGACAAATCTGGTGTTCTGTGGCTCGGGAGCAGACGGCGAGAGAGTGGTGGGCAGGGAGGTAGGGAGATATTTAAAACAAAGAGAACACACCTTTACTTTCCCCCTCGTGATATTTCCAGCAGCCGCCTCTTTCCTCCTCATTCTTCCCGCCATCCTCCTCCCTCCGCCCCTCCCTCCCTCCCTCCCCCCACCCCTCAACTCCACTTTACTCAAGGAGATGCCAGAGAACCCCAGGGGGAATTACATGCTCTTAATAAGATCTCCCTCTCTGGCAAATTAAGAGCGCCAACAAGTCATTATGTCAGGGGCAGAGAGAAGGGGACAAGATGGAGATGGTGGGGGGAGAGGTGTATGTGTATGTGGTTACTCATTGAAGACAGTCAATAGGTGACAGGTGTACAGCCACAGAACTCAGATGAGAAAGGAAGTTCAACAAAGAGAGATATTGTGGAGGGGCAGGGAGAACATTCACACCGTCACTCACCAATAAAAGCAACAAGAGCCTCCCACATAGGCTGTGTACTGTTCTGTAATGGGAAGAGATTGATTCCAGTAGTAAAAGGAAAAGGCTTGTGAGAGCTCAGGCCACCCACTGCAACATGTCTTAGAGATGCACTGAGAGAGAGAGAGAGCCATGGCTGTTACTGAGTCCCAAAAGACATACTGTTCCCTTTATAGTGCAATCATTTTGACCAGGGCTTATTCCCTATTTCATGCACTATATAGGGAATAGGTTGCCATTTGGGATGCACCCAGTATTTGGGATTCAGGCAGGAGCTCTGTAATCTAACACTCCATGGGATCAGTCCAACTCTGACAAACACTGACACACCGTCCCTCAACCTGTCCCTCAACCTGTCCCTCAAATTGCTACACCGTCAGGGCGTAATTGGGACTTGAGTGGGGGCGTGACACGGTGACTGATAACACCATGGTAACACCATGACTGTTGACACAGCAATCGGAACCATGGCGACACTGAGTGTGTCCCAAATGTCACCCTATTACATATTTAGTGCACTACTTTAGAACAGGGCCCATATGACTCTGGTCAAAAGTAATGCGCTATATAGGGAATATGGTGCCATTTGGGACGAACGCCCTGTATTTTTTTCCCAGGAACTGTGAAGAATAGGACATCACACAGGTAGCTACTGAGAGGAATATCATTTC